>NC_056725.1:1893122459-1893247459 GCF_019279795.1 Protopterus annectens
TGACGCCATCAGCTGATCATGAACACAAGCTGCTGGTTAAGCAAAGCAGGCGGACTTCTCCACATCCACCAGAGAGTGAGTGAGAGAGACAGACAGAGACAAAGTATGTCAGGGAGGGGGTGGGAGAGTAAAATCTAAGCATGTTTGTGTCATACACTTACCAGTATGGGGTTTCAAACCCCTGACTGACTATGTATCACTATCACATGTCTGTGCAGTTATTGTATGTGCCACATAGCATATATTTTGGGTAACTGTCCAAAGGTATATCTGATGGTGGATGACATCTGCTACAGTGATATAAGAGCAATAAGGTAGGTGAAGTACACATGCCTGTCCGAATGGACAGGTATCAACATTGACACAGCCACACTCTCTCAGGGACTCACACACTAACACAGTTGGCAGGGTCAGGAATGGGCATCCTAACTAGCTAGTGTGCCACAATACAGTAATACACAGGTATCACATGCAGCACAGGGGTTATCCGGATTATATATGGGCAAGGGATATGTGAAGGTGTCTGACATCAGACGGCATGCTTCAGTAGGCCAATGGGAATTGTAGTGAGTGTGAATGGGGTCAAAATGATTATACTCCACACACACACAGACACAGGGTGCCAGTACTGACATGCATGGGTGTATTGCTTCACAGGTGTGTAGTAGTTGACTGTGTCAGAAGGCTGTACCAAGGCTAGGTGAAGGGTATACCTTGGCATCAGGCCACATGACAACAGTCTGCAGTGTGGCTTAGGGGTGTAGTGTCTGGATTGGCCCACACAGGTGGGTGTTGTATTCACCATCCAGTCATCTGGGTTACTAATGTGTATGGCCAGTGCTGTGCAATGCTTGCCATGTATGTGTTCTATAGTCCATGACATGGACAGTGTCTGGGATGTGCATACATCCCACATGCATGTTCTGTGACATGTGGAACTGTACCTGGGGTGTCTGGGCCATGTTGTGTACACAGATTGTTATCATCAGATGTGCCAATCGTGGCATCATGTCGTGGAAACTGGCAATGGACACCAGATTGACTCTGCACCTACATTGACAACATGATACAGGTATTCCCTGGTGTCAGTGGCATCTGTCCATACAGGGCATGTGTTTAAGGCATGGTATAACCTTTGTGCGTCAAATTTGATGGCACTACAGTTGTTGCAGGCGTCCAGTGGAGAACATAGTGAAGGCGCACTGTCTGTAATTATGTGCCTATTGTAGTGATGGGACAGGGTGCCATGCTCTCTGTAGTCCACTGTAATCAAACCATGGTTACTATCATAGGTTCATAGGTTCATAGGCAGATACTAGGCTATCTGCCCTAGGGCATTTATAAGCCTAGCCAGAGTGTATTTGGCTTCTGCCACCCTATTAGATTAACCTACTGTGCTTCTGTAAAGTAGGTAACAGAAGGTACCCTTTTAAGATTAGTTTACTGTGCCTCTGTCTAGCAGAGACACAGGAAAGATCCCAGGGGTGAATTTGCGATTTCCCATCCACGCGTCCAAATTTCGCTTGAAGAGGGTCAGCGAGGGGCTATGTCTAACATGAATTGGGATTCTATTCCAGAGTGAGGGGAGCCTCTGGGAAATGAATCTGTCCCTCCAGCATGTCCTATTTATTTTTGTGCTGAGGTTTAGGTCCCTGGAGCGTGTAGCTCTAAGGGACTTGGATTTTTTGAGGTGGAGCATTTCCATTAATTCTGGGTTTGACATGGCTTTGTACGTCAGGCATAGATCGCCTCTGAGTAGGCAGTAAGCAACTGAATAGAGCTGGAGTTTCTTTAGTCGAGCTGCATAGGACATCTGTTTGTAGCCCATGATCCTCTTGGTGAGGTACTTTTGGGGTCTCTCCAGTTGCTGCAGGTGTCGGGTAAGGTACATCCCAAAAGGGGCATTGTATTCAATTATGAGCCTGATGAGTGACGAGTAGAGGGGCACAATGACCTCTCTTGATCTAGATGCGAATCCTTTCGTGATAAGGTGGGCTATATAGAAGGTCTTTCTAACCACTTTGGCAACGTGTTTATCAAAGGAGAGATTACTATCTACGTTGGCCCCCAAATCTCTAATTACTTCTTCCGTACTTAATGGATTACCACCTATGTGGTAATTTGTGGGCACCTTGTTTTTCCCAAAGGGGATGACTATGCACTTTTTAGCATTTAGCTTGAGGCTGTGGCTCTGGCACCAAGCATCCGTCTCTGAGAGACCCTTTTGGAGGATGCTTGTGTCAGCTGGAGATTCGATTATGGCCCCCAGTTTGCAGTCATCTGCGATCTTTGTCAGCCATAATCCCCCCTGTGTTAGCCTGAACCTCAGAGAAGTATATACCAAACAAGAGAGGTCCCAGAACTGAGCCCTGTGGGACACCACTTGTAACTGGTTTGGATTCGGACATGGCACCTGCAATTCTGACCATGTGGGTTCTATCTCTGAGCCAGTTTGCAACCCATCTTGTGATATAGGGGTTGATATTTAAGCTGGTAAGCTTATTTATGATGCCCGAGTGGGGTATTGTGTTGAAGGCTTTTGCGAGGTCCAGGTAGGCTGTGTGGACTACCTTGCCCTCATCTGTGGCTTTGGTAACTGTTTCAAAGAAATCAACTAGGTTTAAGAGGCAAGATCTGCCCTTAACAAAGCGAATTGGGTAAGGTCCAGTGTCTGGAGGCCCCCAATGTCTTTGTTTATGAGTTCCATGATAATATGCTCCATAGCTTTACAGACCAGACTAGTCAGGCTTATGGGGCGATAGTTTCCGGGGTCCGTTGTGGCACCACCTTTGTGGAGTGGGACCACTGTAGCTGTACACCATTCTTTGGGTACATATCCTGTAGTAAGGCTAAGTTTGAACAGTGACTTAATGTGAGGGTTCAGTTCTTCTTGGAGCTCAAGTAAGACACAGCCTGGGACACCGTCCGGTCCCATAGATGCTGTGTTTTTTGCTTTGGAGAGGGCAGCTTTCACCTGTGCATCTGTGATGTCAGAGAGGTTACAATCAGTTAGTATAGACATTTGCTTCTTTGGGGGGGAAGGGGGGGGGAGAAGTTTGTGCTGAATCTGTCTGCCAGGATGTTGGCTATGTCTGTAGGTTCGGTATATTTTGTACCATTATGCAACAATTCAGAGCATATCTGGGAGTTTCCACCCATGTTCCTGACATAACTAAAGAAGGCCTTGTGATTGTCTTTAGTGTCTAGGGCAATTTTTCTTTCAAAACTGGCCTTTGATGATTTTATGAGGGATCGAAGTTTCTTGCTAATACTGATCAGAGATGCCTTCCCTTTTTGGGATTTTGCTCTGTCATGTAGTAGCTTCCTCCTTCTGTTGCATAGCTTATTTATGGCGGGGTCCACCAGACCGTCTCCTGTTTTGGAGGAGTGAGTCTTGGTTTTATTTGGGATAGCACGATCCATGCATTCCTGCAGGTGCTCACAGAATGCATTTGTAAAGGATTCTGCGGATTGGGCTGTAGTATCCTCTGGCCCAGGGGCTTTGAAGGATTCCACTTCAGTCTTGAGAAGTGCAAAGTTGGCTTTTGAGAAATTCTTTACAGTGATTTCCTTGGCTGGGGGTGGGACGGGATATGGATGTCGAGGAAATTTGTTTATGGTCTGATCTTACCAATGAGGGGTTTACCTCTGGTGTGGAACATAGAGTCCCCATGTTGGTGATGACCAGGTCCAATATGTTGTTCCCTCTTGTGGGAGTGGTGACCAGTTGTTCCATTGTGTTAGAGTTTATAAATTCAAGGAACCATTGGGCGAGGGTGTTTGGGCTTGAGTAGTTTTCCCAGTCAATGTTTGGGTAGCTGAAGTCACCCAATAACATAGTGTTTGGAGAGACCTTCATATTCTCCAGTGTTCTCAGGAATGCCAAGTGGGGTTCCTGTAATAGGGAGGGTGTTCTGTAGCAGGCTACAAACTGAAAGGCAGTTTTGCCCGCTGTTAGTTGCACATGGATGGTTTCCGATGCTTCGTGCAGTGCCACTAACCTGGAGGTGTAGGTATCTTTGATTAATATAGATACTCCCCCTCCTTTTGTGCTTCAGTCCGAGTTTTGGGGCCAAAATAACCTGGTAGTGCTGGGGTGCTCTCAGGAGCCTTGAACCAGGTTTCTGTTACTGCACAGACATCGATTTTCTCCATACTGAGGAGAGTCTCGAGTGTGTGCATCTTGAGGTTTAGACTTCTGGCATTGAGTAGCATCACCTTTAGTTTTTTTATCTTTGGGTTGTCTATGGAGGTGGGGTTTTCCTTTGAGCCTTGCCTAAAAAAGGCACTATGGGGGTGGCAAGAGCCTTGGCCAGTATACAAAAGCCTAAGGGTGACAGGTGCAAGCCGTCCCTAGTGAAGCAACGTGGCTTGTCGAGCATGTCATCCCAGGCTGACAGACACTGGATCCCCTTTGAATGACGCCAATACTGGAGCCAATTGTTGAAACTGATCATTTTGTCTTTATACTGTGGTATCATTCTTGGTGAGGGCAAGATGCTACTCAAGGTCAGGGTCATACCAGCCTGGGCTACATGGTCAGAGAGCTCCTCTATGTCTCTTTTCATGTAGTCCAGGGAGGTACGTCTCAGGTCATTCACACCAGCATGGACAATGACGGAGTCATACTTGTACTTGCTTTGGAGTGACCTGAGTGCTTGAGTAATGTGGCAGATCCTGGCACCCGACAGGCAGCTTACAGTGACCTTCTCCTTGTTCAGTCTGGTGAGCGGGACGTCAGTGTGCCGGACAAGAGTCCCCTATAACAAGTGTATTTGGTGTGTTGTTTGGCCTTAAGGGCTGTGACTGTGAGGCACACTGATTTTGTGAGATATGTGATTTGTGGGTATTGTTGAGGGGTGGCTGTTGCTTGGATATTTGCTTAGGAGGTCTTTGCTGTTTAGGCAGATTTTTAGTTAGAGCCTCCGAGTATGTTTTTGTGTGTTTATATGTTGGGTATACAGATGCAATAGGTCTGTGTGAGACTGGATTTGTGGTGTGGGTGGTTACCTTTTCCTCCTGACTGACTGTGCCAGTCTTGGGTTGAGAGAGCTCTGCGTCCAGTTTGGCTGTGTAACTACATCTCTCACATGTATTAGAGTTTGTTGGAAGGAGGAGAGGGTTGTCTGTGTACATAAGGCAATTGTAACATTGCCTCAAAATTCCCAGATTCACCAGCTGGACTGGAGAGTAACCTTGAAACTAACCCTTGGAGATACCAGATTAGTATAGGGAACTGTTTTTTTACTGATCAGATTAGGGAAGGGAACTGATTTTTCACTTGATCAGGAATGACCAATTGGGAGTCTAATACTTATGAGAAGTCAAGGAGGGTGTAGTGCTTTAGTTAGTTAGTGTTTCCTTATAAGAGCTGAGCAAGTGCACGGCTTTAGAAAGAGAATAGAGTGATTACTTTGAGAGTTTGAACAGTTCTAAGGGAAAAAGTGAAGAGCAGACTTTGTGGAGCCTGGAATAGTTTAAACCTGTTTAGGTGGCGCTGCCCGACGCTGCTCAGTGCGCAAAACCGCACAAAAAGAGAGTTGTAGGGTTTTAAGAGAGGGAGATCAAGGAGTTTAGAATTGACCCAAAATGGCCAATAAAACTATAGCTTCTAGGTAGTAACCACTGCTCCAGGGACAGGCAGGCTGTTCAGTGTTAACCACTCCCACTGGTGAACACAGAGACTTCCCTTTAGCCCAAGCAAGCACTGGCCTTCTAGAAACTTCCAAACAGTTCAGAACAGCAAATCTGTAAAAGAACTTTCTTAACTTTCAGAAAGTGGGAAAAAAGCAAGATTTTTTTGTTTTTTTCTTTTTGTTGTAGTTTAAAGGTAGCAGAAACACACGAGCAGCAAAATAATCACAACAGTGCAATAAATGACCCCACACTTGAGTGCTAGGCCAAAATCAGGTAAAATGCAGTTTTTAGAGAAAAAAACGATTTTAAATTAAGTGCAACACAGGAAATGCAGTAAACAGGCTCTAGATGTGTTCCAAGTACTGTTACTGTTACAGATATAAACTTTAGAAAACCGTAAAATGCCAAAAAGTAGGCGGCAAAGCAGTAAAACTTAACAAAAAATCAGAAGAAAATACTTAAAATCACAAAAGTGGCTCCTTTTCTTCTCTCAGCGTTCTCCCCCCTTGGTAGGTGCTTCAGCAACAACTAGCAAGCCTGAGCAGATGCCAAAACCATGAGGCAGCCTGGTTTTAAGAGAGAGAGATCAAGGAGTTTAGAATTGACCCAAAATGGCCAAAAAAACTACAACTTCTAGGTAGTAACCACTCCTCCAGGGACAGGCAGGCTGTTCAGTGTTAACCACTCCCACTGGTGAACACAGAGACTTCCCTTTAGCCCAAGCAAGCACTGGCCTTCTAGAAACTTCCAAACAGTTCAGAACAGCAAATCTGTAACTGAACTTTCTTAACTTTCAGAAAGTGGGAAAAAAGCAAGATTTTTTTTTTCTTTTTGTTGTAGTTTAAAGGTAGCAGAGATACACAAGCAGCAAAATAATCACAACACTGCAATAAATGTGGGCAATATGCAGGGTACTACCAACAAAGCGGTTGCTACCTAGGCATGTGTGTTTGTGTATAAGACATGGGTTGGGAGTGTTCTCTGGGTAATACAAGAGTTGCCTAATTTGTTCGCCAGGCCTTGATGTCACATGTAGGGGTATGGATGGCAACCCCAGCCTCTCTGCTGTTTGACATCTGTTATCCTTGTAAGGTGGACATTGTGACATATAATAGGCCTACCATATAAGAAAATTGCTAAACCCACTACACAATGAGTCCAGTTGTTACACATTCACAGCCACCTCCACAAGATATGAATGACAAACACAGAAACACACACACCAAGTCTCACAATTGCCATGTCTGGGATTGGAACGCCTACCTAAGGTAGCACATCACACTATAGCATTATAGCATGTGCCACAGAGATTACTGGAATATTCTTTCCCCAAAGGTGTATTTCAATGTGAATGACATCAGCAGGCTTGCCAAAGAAGGGTAATGGAGGTTGTATTGACTTTGAATGGCTTCAAAAGCATTGCTCTCTACACAGACAAACAAACACACACATCCAACTTGCCATGTCCGAGAATAGAGCCCCCACCAAACTAGTATATCAGACTACAGCATTTCGCTGTTATAGGACACACCACAAAGATTACTGAGCTACTGCTTCCCCAAAGGTGTATTTCAAAATTAATGACATCAGCAGGCTTGCCAAAGTAGGGCAATGGAGGTTGTAGTGAATGTGCATGGCCTCAAAAGCATTGCTTTCTACACAGACAAACAAACACACACAATAAAAACATCCACACTTGCCCTGTCTGGGAATAGAACCCCTACCAATCTAGTATATCACACTACAGCATTACACTGTTATAGGATGCACCGCAGATATGACTGAACTACTTCTTCCCCAAAGGTGTATTTCAAAATGAATGACATCAGCAGGCTTGCCAAAGTAGGGCAATGGAGGTTGTATTGACTATGAATGGCCTCAAAAGCATTGCTCCCTTCATAGACAAAAAACACACACACACACATCCACACTTGCCATTTCTGGGAATAGAACCCCTACCAAACTAGTATATCACACTACAGTGTTCCACTGTTATAGGATGCACCATGGAGATTACTGGGCTACTGTTTCCCCAAAGGTGTATTTCAAAATTAATGACATCTGCAGGCATCCCAGAGTAGGTTGTAGTGAATGTGCATGGCCTCAAACACATTGCTCCCTACACAGGAAACAAACACACACACAAACATCCATACTTGCCATGTCTGGGAATAGAACCCTTACCAAACTAGTATATCACACTACAACATTACACTGTTATAGGACACAACACGGAGATTACTGGGCTACTCCTTCCCCAAAGGTGTATTTCAAAATGAATGACATCAGCAGGCTTGCCACAGTAGGGAATGGATGTTGTATTGAACGTGAATGGCCTCAAAAGCATTGCTCTGTACACATACACACAAACACCCACACTTGCCATGTCTGGGAATAGAACCTCTACCAAACTAGTATATCACACTACAGCACTAAGCTGTTATAGGATGTGCCACAAAGATTACAGGGCCATTTCTTCCCCAAAGGTGTATTTCAAAGTGAATGACATCATCAGGCTTGCGAAAGTAGGGCAATGGAGGTTGTATTGACTGTGAATGGCATCAAAAGCATTGCCCTCTACACAGACAAACAAACACACACATCCCATATCCAGGAATAGTATATCAGATTACAACATTACGTTGTTACAGGATGCACCACAGAGATTACTGGGCTGCTGCTTCCCCAAAGGTGTATTTCAAAATTATTGACATCAGCAGGCTTGCCAAAGTAGTGTAATGGAGGTTGTAGTGAATGTGCATGGCCTCAAAAGCATTGCTCCCTACACAGACAAACAAACACACTAGCAGCAAGACTTGCCATGTCTGGGAATAGAACCCCTAGCAAACTAGGTACATCACACTACAGTGTTACGCTGTTATAGGACACACCACGGAGATTACTGGGCTACTGTTTCACCAAAGGTGTATTTCAAAATTAATGACATCAGCAGGCTTCCCAAAGTAGGGCAATTGAGGTTGCAGTGAATGTGCGTGGCCTCAAACGCATTGCTCCCTACACAGGAAAACAAGACACACACAAACATCCACACTTGCCATATCTGGGAATAGAACACCTACCAAACTAGTATATCACACTACAGCATCACACTGTTATAGGAGACAACACGGAGATTACTGGGATACTCCTTCCCCAAAGGTGTATTTCAAAATGAATGACATCAGCAGGCTTGCCAAAGTAGGGCAATGGAGGTTGTATTAGGTTCATATGTAGGTACTAGGCTATCTGCCCAAAGGCATTTATAAGTCTAGCTGGAATGTGTTGGCTTTCACCGCCCCCTTAGATTAGTTCCCTGTGCCTCTGTCAAGCAGAGCCATTAAAGTGATCCCTGGGGTAAACTTTCTGTTTCCCATCCACTCGTCAAGGTTTCTTTTGAAGAGTGTTAGCGAGGAGCTCTGCCTAATGTTGATTGGAATCTTGTTCCAGAGCATGGGAAGTCACTGGGACAGGAGTCTATCCCTCCAGCACGTCCTATTTATTTTTGTGGTGAGGTTTAGATCCCTGGAGCGTGTGGCTCGAGGGGATATGGTTTTCTTTAGGTGGATTTGCCTGCCCTGGAAATCCAAATGAAGGGTGAAGCCAAAATGTTAAAAATTACTCCTTTATTCAAAGCGAGTAGATAATAGTAACAGCTGGTGTAGTCCCAAGCACAAAATAACGCCACAGCAATGCGTACGTTTTCGACTCAGTACATACAAGTCTTCTTCAGAAATCAAAACACAGATCTTTGTTCAAATAAAGCCTTATATATCAGCTGCACCAGTTCAAAATAATTAACCAATGAATTCTTCTCCAATGCCAATTAATCTAAGTAAACAGTAAAAAATGCATTCCTTAGTAAACCAACACAGATTCATATATTTATTTAACTTATTTATGATAAACAACAAGATAAAAAATGTTTAATATTAAAATGTGTAAATATATACAATAAAATCCAATAGAATATAATTTAAATACCATTTGTACTTTAATTAAAACAAGTTTTAGTTCATACTGAAGAATGTGTGTTAAATGTTATCCAATAGTGCCCTCTTGTGGTAAGTTTGCAAAATTTACAAAATTTCAAAGCTTGGCAGCTCTAAGTTTCAACACAGAGGAAATAGAAAGCATATCATTAAGTCCTGGAAATTTAGTGGAATCCAAAATTATTTGCCACAATAATTCTTTGTATTGTAATTTTGCCTCCCACATACCGCCCCTGATTTCTTTCGGGACAGTTTCCAGGACAAAAAAACTAAAAGTAGCTTGTGTGCATTTTAAAGAATGCCTGTATAGTGCATTTTGTTGTTTTGTCTAATTATTTCGTATGTATGTTCGTAAATACGGTTTCTCAACTTCCTTTCGGTCTTTCCAACATAATATGCACCACAAACATTACAAGTAGCAATATAAACAACACCTTGGGTGTTACAATTAGAAAAAGTGTTGCTACCAAGGTTTTTGTCTCTTGAGGGGATAACAATATGTGTTTGGTTGGCGACATGGGGACATTGTGCACAAAATCCACATTTAAAAGTTCCAAACCTTTTTAGTGAACCATTTGTTTTGTTGGGTCCATTAAACTCAAATAATTGTTTGAAATTATTATCTTTTCTAAAAATAAATTTTAATGTTTTTTCTTCTTAAAAATCTCCAAATCGGAGAATTCAATAAACTTATTCCATTCCCTTGTGACAACCTCCCTAATAACACCTCCATCACCAGAATAATCGAAAACAAATGCTTCATTAAAGTTATTGGTAATGTTGTCGGATGAACCTGACTGAGTACAGTGGGTCACAGTTTGTCCTAAAATAGGAAAATATCGGTCACACCTGTGTTCAACCACTACATTTAGCATCTGTTGTAATAAACTTTCAGGATATCCTCTTTCCCTAAACATATCTAAAACAATATTGCTTTCTTCCAAAAAATCATTGTCACTAGATGTCATTCTACTAATACGGACTAACTGTCCTTTAACTAACTTTTTCTTTTGAAAGAATGGATGAGCACTTTTAAAATGCAAATATGAGTTGGAAAAGGTTGCCTTACGGAAAATTTTTGATGAGAAACCAGTATTACATTTAATAAGAGTAACATCCAAATATGTTAACTGACTGGGATTATAATCATAGGTAAAGTCCAGAAATGTTGTGGTACTTTTAATGTACTCTAAAAATTCCTTAAAGTTTTCAAAGGTTCCTTTCCAAAAAATAACTATATCGTCCAGGAACCTTTTGTTTAAGCACCAGTATTGTGCAAAAGGGCTTTCAAGAACGTACAGTTGTTCCCACCTAGATAAAATAATGTTCGCATAGGTCGGTGCACATTTGGCACCCATGGCAACTCCCCTAGTTTGTCTAAAAAATTCCCCCTCAAAGAACATGTGGTTGTTGTTAAGTATGGTTTCCATGAACAGTAAACAGTTGTTAAAAACATCTTGAGAAAAAAGCCTACTGTCCCTCATACTATCTTCCAACCATTGAAGGCCTATATCGTGTGGAATACAACCGAATAGGTCTACCACATCCAACGTGACAAACACTAGTTCTGGAGAGTATAAATTGTGCTCAACACTTCGAAGAAAATCCCAAGAGTCTTTCAGTGAAGTAACACCCTGATTAGAAAGATGTTTAAGTTTCTCATCTACATATTTTGCAAGGGATGTAGTGATGGAACCTTCAGAAGAAACAATAACTCTTAGGGGTGGGTCACTCTGATCTTTATGTACCTTTGGTATACCAAATACTGAAGGAACTCTAGGGTGCTTATTGAGCAAAAAATTAAAACTCGCCTGATCAATAAATAAATATATGAATCTATGTTGGTTTACTAAGGAATGCATTTTTTACTGTTTAATTAGATTAATTGGCATTGGAGAAGAATTCATTGGTTAATTATTTTGAACTGGTGCAGCTGATATATAAGGCTTTATTTGAACAAAGATCTGTGTTTTGATTTCTGAAGAAGACTTGTATGTACTGAGTCGAAAACGTACGCATTGCTGTGGCGTTATTTTGTGCTTGGGACTACACCAGCTGTTACTATTATCTACTCGCTTTGAATAAAGGAGTAATTTTTAACATTTTGGCTTCACCCTTCATTTGGATTTCCAGGGCAGGCAAATCTTTTTGGTTTTGGTCTTTGTCAAGCTTGCTCATCATCGCTACTTGGTTTTTGTAGTTGTTCGATGGCAGGGAATCCAGAGGGTGAAACTGAACTTGGATCATCCCAACATCAAGGAACGGGTGAATTACGCAAAGTGATAGGTCAACTGTCACAGCTTGTCGAGTTACTGACTCCGGCTTGTTCTTCTATTATCCAATTGGCTTCCAGCATAGGCAGAGGTAGACCTGGTTGTTCCTCTGATGGTTTAGCTAGCAGCAAACAGACGAGACGAAGTTCTTTACGTGACACCTTGAACGACTGTTTAGATATGGATTCACCTAACACAGGAACCAATGTTGACGATTTTCCACCTTTACTGCGGTCAAATTTTCAACCTGCCAGTGGCCACTCTATTAATGGATGTGCTGGGGGCTCAAAGGAAACTCGTACAGCAAACCAAGGTGACTTTTCTTCCGTTTCTTCTCCTCAACGCTTTAAAGCATTTTTGGACAAAGATTTTATTGTAAATGATGTTAATAGAGTCCCCAAATCAAAGGGGTAAGTAGTTAAATCCTATAGGGAAAACTGTGATGAATTATACTATCTTCTAGAGAAATACAAGCGCTTGGCATGTGACTGTTCGTTTCTCAGGACTTGTCTTGAGAAACAAATTGTACCAAAGGGGCTTCATATTGTAAAGTTTCCTAACAATGTAATTCATGGTTCAGAATTTTATTTTAATTTAACCAAAATCTTTGATAAGTGTGGTTTAGACGTGGTGGCAGCTATCATTAAGGAAACTGAACGTATTAGGACCTCTCTTTTGGAAAAGATAGAAAGTATTAATAAGAATATCACTAATGATTTAATTTTTACTATTGAAACTGAAAAGAAATTTTACCTTGATATTTTTTCTGATATTGAAACCAAGTGTATTAACAACATAAGAAGGAAAGAAAGTAAACTTGAGAGGGATTTAAAAGAATATAGGGAAAACAATGCATATCCACTATCAAAACCTTTTCATTCTTCTGGACGTCTAAACAATAGAGGTCCAGATAAAAGTCATGTGTATGCTTTTAATGATATAGACGAAGACAGACACCATGACCTTGAAGGACAGGATATCCATTCCCCATTAGTACAAACACCCCCTTTAAGGAGGTCGGACAGGATTCGCAATCAGAATCCTGTCCGTTACCATCCTTACAATCGCAGATGGAACCAGAGATGAATGTTAACCACGATTCATCTATTGTCCAACATGGACATACTTTTCATTGTAAGGGTTATAACATTTTCAATTACACTAACTTGGAACTGACTGTTAAACACTTTGAATTGTTTTCAAAGGGATTCAAATTCATCCCTTTACGTAAAGCTTACCTACCCAAAGTTATTGTTGATATAAAAATGTTTTTAAGGAAAATGAATTTGGCACTAATTTTTCAAGAAAACAAACAGGGCCTTTTAGATAGCAACCCCCTAAAGAAAAAAAAGTATCTTTAATCCACCACTGCACCCACAGTTGAAAAATCTTGAATGTGTTATGGAAAGAGAAGTTAGAAACACTATAAATCAGCACAAGATTTTTTCCAACCTATCCTGTGAAGAGAGGAAAGTGTTTACAATTGAGGAACAACAATAACATTAGGATCATGCATCCAGACAAGGGTGGTGGGACTGTGTTGATGGACCACATTATTTATGAGTCCAAAATGAAAGATTTGTTACAAGACAACAATAAATATTCTAGGGCCTCGATCAACGAAGTTAACATATCCAACTCAAAAATTAGTTTATTGTTGAATGATCTACTTTTGGAAGGTTCCATTGATCAGGCGAGTTTTAATTTTTTGCTCAATAAGCACCCTAGAGTTCCTTCAGTATTTGGTATACCAAAGGTACATAAAGATCAGAGTGACCCACCCCTAAGAGTTCCGTCACTACATCCCTTGCAAAATATGTAGATGAGAAACTTAAACATCTTTCTAATCAGGGTGTTACTTCACTGAAAGACTCTTGGGATTTTCTTCGAAGTGTTGAGCACAATTTATACTCTCCAGAACTAGTGTTTGTCACGTTGGATGTGGTAGACCTATTCGGTTGTATTCCACACGATATAGGCCTTCAATGGTTGGAAGATAGTATGAGGGACAGTAGGCTTTTTTCTCAAGATGTTTTTAACAACTGTTTACTGTTCATGGAAACCATACTTAACAACAACTACATGTTCTTTGAGGGGGAATTTTTTAGACAAACTAGGGGAGTTGCCATGGGTGCCAAATGTGCACCGACCTATGCGAACATTATTTTATCTAGGTGGGAACAACTGTACGTTCTTGAAAGCCCTTTTGCACAATACTGGTGCTTATACAAAAGGTTCCTGGATGATATAGTTATTTTTTGGAAAGGAACCTTTGAAAACTTTAAGGAATTTTTAGAGTACATTAAAAGTACCACAACATTTCTGGACTTTACCTATGATTATAATCCCAGTCAGTTAACATATTTGGATGTTACTCTTATTAAATGTAATACTGGTTTCTCATCAAAAATTTTCCGTAAGGCAACCTTTTCCAGCTCATATTTGCATTTTAAAAGTGCTCATCCATTCTTTCAAAAGAAAAATTTAGTTAAAGGACAGTTAGTCCGTATTAGTAGAATGACATCTAGTGACAATGATTTTTTGGAAGAAAGCAATATTGTTTTAGATATGTTTAGGGAAAGAGGATATCCTGAAAGTTTATTACAACAGATGCTAAATGTAGTGGTTGAACACAGGTGTGACCAATTTTTTCCTATTTTAGGACAAACTGTGACCCACTGTACTCAGTCAGGTTCATCCGACAACATTACCAATAACTTTAATGAAGCATTTGTTTTGATTATTCTGGTGATGCAGGTGTTATTAGGAGGTTGTCACAAGGGAATGGAATAAGTTTATTGAATTCTCCGATTTGGAGATTTTAAGAAGAAAAACATTAAAATTTATTTTTAGAAAAGATAATAATTTCAAACAATTATTTGAGTTTAATGGACCCAACAAAACAAATGGTTCACTAAAAAGGTTTGGAACTTTTAAATGTGGATTTTGTGCACAATGTCCCCATGTCGCCAACCAAAACATATTGTTATCCCTCAAGAGACAAAACCTTGGTAGCAACACTTCTTCTAATTGTAACACCCAAGGTGTTGTTTATATTGCTACTTGTAATGTTTATGGTGCATTTTATGTTGGAAAGACCGAAAGGAAGTTGAGAAACCGTATTCTAACATACATACGAAATAATTAGACAAAACAACAAAATGCACTATACAGGCATTCTTTAAAATGCACACAAGCTACTTTTAGTTTTTGTCCTGGAAACTGTCCCGAAAGAAATCAGGGGCGGTATGTGGGAGGCAAAATTACAATACAAAGAATTATTGTGGCAAATAATTTTGGATTCCACTAAATTTCCAGGACTTAATGATATGCTTTCTATTTCCTCTGTGTTGAAACTTAGAGCTGCCAAGCTTTGAAATTTTGTAAATTTTGCAAACTTACCACAAGAGGGCACTATTGGATAACATTTAACACACATTCTTCAGTATGAACTAAAACTTGTTTTAATTAAAGTACAAATGGTATTTAAATTATATTCTATTGGATTTTATTGTATATATTTACACATTTTAATATTAAACATTTTTTATCTTGTTGTTTATCATAAATAAGTTAAATAAATATATGAATCTGTGTTGGTTTACTAAGGAATGCATTTTTTACTGTTTAATTAGATTAATTGGCATTGGAGAAGAATTCATTGGTTAATTGTTTTGAACTGGTGCAGCTGATATATAAGGCTTTATTTGAACAAAGATCTGTGTTTTGATTTCTGAAGAAGACTTGTATGTACTGAGTCGAAAACGTACGCATTGCTGTGGCGTTATTTTGTGCTTGGGACTACACCAGCTGTTACTATTATCTACTCGCTTTGAATAAAGGAGTAATTTTTAACATTTTGGCTTCACCCATCATTTGGATTTCCAGGGCAGGCAAATCTTTTTGGTTTTGGTCTTTGTCAAGCTTGCTCATCATTGCTACTTGGTTTCTTTAGGTGGAGCATGTCCATCAATTCTGGGTTGGACATGGCCTTGTATGTCAGGCAGAGATCACCTCTGAATAGGCGGTATGCAACCGAGTACAGCTGGAGTATTGACTGTGAATGGCCTCAGAAGCATTGCTCCCTACACATACAAGCAAACATACACACACACTTGCCATTTCTGGGAATCGAATCCCTACTGAACTAGTATATTACATTACAGCACTATGCTATTATAGGATGCACCACAGAGATTATAGGGCTATTTCTTCCCCAAAGATGTATTTCAAAGTGAATGACATCAGCAGGCATGCCAAAATAGGGCATTTGAGACTGCAGTCAGTGTCTAGCCTAAAAAGCACTGATCCCTACACAGGCAAACACTTGCCATGTCTGGGAATAGAACTCCTACCTAACTAGTCTATCACACTACAGCATTACACAGTTATGGATGCACCACAGACATTACTGGGCTACTCTTTCTCCAAAGGTGTATTTCAAAGTGAATGACATCAGCAGGCTTGCCAAAGAAGGGCACTGGAGGTTGTAGCGACTGTGAATGGCCTCAAAAGCATTCCTCCCTACACAGAGAAACTAACACGCACACAACCACACTTGCCATGTCTGGGACTAAAACTCCTACCTAACTAGTTTATTACATTACAGCATTACACTTTTATGTGACACACCATGGAAATTACTGAGCTACTCCTTCCCAAAGGTGTATTTCAGAGTGAATGACATCAGCAGGCATGCCAAACTAGGGCATTTGAAATTGTATTGAGTGTGACTAGCCTAGAAAGCATTGATCCCTACACAGACAAACACACACACAGTTGCCACATCTGGGATGAGAACTTTTACCTAACTAGGTTATCATACCACAGCATTATGCAGTTATAGGATGCACCACAAAGCTTACTGGGCCATTCCTTCCCCAAAGGTATATTTCAAAGTGAATGACTTCAGCAGGCATGCCACAGTAGGGCAATCGATTGTAGTGAGTGTGACTAGCCTAAAAAGCATTGATCTCTACACAGACAAACACACACACAGTTGCCACATTGGGGATTAGAACTCCTACCTAACTAGTTTATCACACTACACAGTTATAGGACACACCACAGAGATTACTGGGCTATGTTTTCTCCAAAGGTGTATTTCAAAGTGAATGACATCTGCAGGCTTGCCATAGTAGGGCAATGAGAAAGGCAGTGTGTGTTCATGCGCCATAACCCATTAATCTAGAGGCAGACACAGCACACACAAGTTTATATTCCACAGGTACGTGTATACAACTGCTAGATGACTACTGCCTTGTACAGTCATGTTGCACAGTTAGCACTAGCACCACAAAGTCTATAATGATGAGGGATTCCAGAGGCAAATGTCTAAGGTGAGTGACATTTATACATCTTGTGGTTGTAGTCATTTTGCTGTGTGCTGGGTGGGACAGGTCTCATGATGGAAGGCTCTTTGTCACTGTCACTCTCTGCCACACATCTATGTATGTATACTTTTGGCATATTATAGTGTGTAGTCCTTGGATATATCTGTGTATTCCTATTCAGTGTGTGTGCAAAGCATAACTGGTGCATACTGAGGAGTGTATGCACTAACATCTGCAACTCTCAGATATGTATGGTCCACTGTTGTTGTCAGACATGGGCTTCATTTCTTTAAGTGTGTGAGCATGCCCAGTATGACCTTTCAGTATTTTGTTGTCTGACATTGCCTTCATTTCTTGAAGTGTGGGAACATGCCCAGTATGACCATCTGTATTGAATTTGTGAATCCATTCCAGGTAGATTGTACTCCAGTGCAGACTTTTGTGTTCTACACCTACAGCTAGCAAACTGTTTCTGCAGGATATCTGTAGAGCAGTCAACAATAATGGGTCAAAATGGGCAAAGGATAGTGGGTCAATGTAGGTAATTGTGTTTGTGCTGCTTCTGCTACATGATCCTGGTGTTAGCAGAGATATTCAGACATATGTACTGTTATACACTGTGATGTTTTATGTCATCAAGTACTGTCAGGTAGATACATTTGCTTGCAGTGATGTCCTGGGGAATACAGGGTGAATGCAGCTGTGTCCAGTATTGTGGTCAAATGCCTACATATTCTTGCAGGCTCATGTCATTCTGGAGGGGGAGCTGCAGACACTTGCTGCTAGGTCTGCATAACCATTTCACACCTTGGTACAGTGGTGGCAGAGGATCCCATACTTGTGCATCCATCGACATGACAGTATGGCCTTATCTTGCTGTGGCAATACCTCACAGCTGTACAGATTCACACAGGTTACCCAGAGGCAGGGGTCATAAGTCAGCACATTACCCCTACACATTGTGGTTTACGAGCAGGTTTGTAGCCACCCATTCTTGTGTTTGCAGCCAGGGATAGTATGTGCACACGGCTGTGTTTTGGACTTCACACACTCCATGCTGCCCATGCTCCCACCCCACCCCCTCTATTATTCTATCCTCTTCCATACATTATGCAAACATTCTCTGATACTTTCCTTATAGTTATCACCTCATCACAGCAGTATATTGGTGTTGGTCCACAGTTCATGCAGTAGGACATGGTGGACATGTTACTGTGGTTTGTCCACATGGCCTTGCATATGGGTTCTGTGGAATCTGTTATGTTGTTATTTGTGAGTCCATGACATAACATACATTAGCAGTACAGGTGAGATACAGGCCTTTGGCAGAGGACTGCAGGCCATTTGGTAGTGATGCAGGCCAGCTATAGCAGGCAGTTGCATTCTGTCATTCCTACAGTCCCAGACTGCAATACAGTATATTCCCCCAGGTGTGCTAGGTATTCATGCCAATACCTTCTGTCTGTATTGATCTAGTGATGTGGATGCTGACAGGGTGCTGCTTACAGCTAGAGACACACCTGCATGGGACACCTGATCTGCATGCTGCATTATTTCGCTATTGCCATACACAGGTGGGGGTCATATTGTACTGATTCCCAACAGCAGGGATAAGACAGGAGAGGTACCTGTGGGTGTTGGTTGGGTGAGCTGGGTGCATGTGTGCTATGGACACAACTTGCATCTGACTCACAGATATGCATGGGGCATTCCACTTATGCTGGCTTGTACAGTGACCTCAGCTGTTTCTCAATACATCATTCCTATGACCTTTGTGGTCTGCCAGTGTTTGGCCAGACGACATCAGTATTCCCTACTACAAGCCCAGATAATGTGCTGCAAACCTGTATTTACAATTCCAAGGGTGTGTCCATTTGACAGTTACATATTGTACACTGTCTGTTTGGGGTACTTCCCCCTGTGTACTGCTTGTATATCTGGCCCAACAGTCATGCCATGTCCATCTTTCAGATGGTGACACATATTACTTCCAAACATTTACAATGGCTTACTGCATTATACTGGGAAGCATTGTGTTTGGCACTGCAGTTGTGAGGACTTGGCCCTGTCATCGGCAGTACTGGGCAATGACCACCAGGACAAACCTCACCATGCATACATACTGACCAGTCTCACACAATATACAACACACACCAACCTAACTCATGCAGACCTGCATATTGTACACATGCTACAATCTATCCTGCTATCTTGGCCAGCTCAGGTAATCTGTGTTCCACTGTTATTATACCTACACATACATGTTAGTACGTTTCTACATAAGATTTTTGGGGGCCCACCTGTGTGTCACTATGTGTCTACATAAAAGGGGGGGGGCACACCTGACTGTGACTACATTTCTACATAGGATTGGGGGGCACACTTGACTGTTACTACATTTCTACATAGGATTGTGGGGGCACACCTGTGTGTTACAACATGTCTACATAGGAATGGGGGGCACAACTGGCTGTTACTACATGTCTACATCGGATTGGGGGGGCACACCAGACTGTTACTACATTTCTACATAGGATTGGGGGGGCACACCTGACTGTTACTACATTTCTACATAGGATTGGGGGGGCACACCTGACTGTTACTACATTTCTACATAGGATTGGGGGGGGCACACCTGACACTTGTACACATTTGCTATGACTGTACTGGTATTTCAGGTACTCCATTTCATTCTGTATTCTAACCTATCATGCTGACTAGAGGCATATCAGTGTACTACAGGTCTTAGGTTTGATTGACCTACATATCAGTTTCTGACTTCTTACCCTTCAGAACTAACATCCCACTGCCTGACCTGTTGTAGTCTGTCTGTGTAAGCCTGGGGGAAGTTACCCATAGCCATCATTCAGAGGCCTTAGCACAGCCTTTGTTTGTGTTTGTCTACACCTGTCCTGCTGGCTGAGACTGTTGTTGGGTATGTGAGCCTCCCTGACTGGCATGTGTGTGTCATATGGACACATGTAGCCCAGCACATTTCCTGCAATGGGTTTTGTCACCATGTGTAGTACTGGCTACTATGGTGACACCAGTATTTGTTACAGATCTCATGCTGCCACTATAGGTGTCTACTATCTGCTGGCATCCCATTCAGCCACCCGATTCCCTTGCATGCTCACATCCATACCATAGATACAAGTAACACATACCACTCCATTCGGCAACTGGTAGGAAGAATGACTTACCTTGTGGTTATGCCAGTACTGGAGATGGTGCTGGAAGGCTGCTTATGTCATATGCACATAGTACACTAGCTATACATGGCACAGGTAGTGTCATGTTTGGCATTCCTTTTACTGTATGTGCGAGTTAGAGGTGTCATTCCCTGGGTCCCTACTGTGTCAGTGTATGTGCTATGCATTGCCTCTTTGTCATGACCAGGGCATACTGGGCATGCCTCCTTCTGCCTACTGGGGCAGGCTCAGGTTGTTCCTCCTCCGAGTCACTCTGTGCCTGTGCAGGCCTTGGAATGGTGGGGGGGGGGGCTGTGTGTCCCCTCCCCAATGCTGTTCCTACTGCAGCTGTTTCCGCAGGATCATATTGTGTAGCTTGGCTCATACGATGACAATTTGGGTACATGTAGCTGGTGAGTACTGCAAGGCTCCCCCGGATGTGTCCAGGCACTGGAACAGTGACTTGAGCATCCCAAACACATGCTCTATTATGATTCTGGTCTGTGTGTGTGCCTCATTATGGTGTTCTTGTTTGGGTGTGTGTGCATTTCTGATGGGTGTCATCAGCCACGTCTCCAGTGCGTAACCAGCATCCCCCACTAGGTGACCATAAGGGATGTCCCCATTGGCA
This sequence comes from Protopterus annectens, assembly GCF_019279795.1. NCBI lineage: Eukaryota > Metazoa > Chordata > Ceratodontiformes > Protopteridae > Protopterus > Protopterus annectens. The sequence goes on from NC_056725.1 coordinate 1,893,143,514, forward strand.
AATCTCTGTTATAGCTGCGTCAGATGCCAGATGTGGGAGTCATGATACCTTCCAGGGCAGCAAGCACACACATTCATTATAATGCCCTGGGCATTGCACACGACCTGGCAGTTGATGGAGTGGAAGCCCTTGTGGTTGATGTAGACCCTACCCTGCTCACCAGGTGGTGCTTTGATGTGTATGTGCGTGCAGTCTGTAACACCCACTACCTCAGGGTATTCTATTTGGTGGAAGAGATGCATATTGCTGGCCAACGTCTCACGGGTGTTGGGGAAATATATGTGGTCACCAGCATGTGCTGACATGGCATCCAGGAACTGGTGGAGTACCCTGGATGCTGATGCCTATGAGATCCCCATGATATCCTCAGTTGGCCTTTGGAAGGTACCTGTGGCTAGTATTCTTAGGCCTACATATACCTTGGTATCCACTGGGATGGGGTCCCCTCTGTTAGTTCTGTGTGTCAGGCGTGGCTGGCACAGCTCAACAATTTGCTGTAGGAGGTCCCTGTCCACCCTATAGTGCTCCACTCTCTCCAGCTCATGTAACCCCTGGTAGGTTACCCTGGGTCTGTACACTCTTCTCCATCTCCTCACTGTGGGTTGATTAACAGCATTGTCATCCTCACCACCCTCAGTCTCTTCCACATATTGATGTATGATAGCTGCTGCAGCCCCTATCATTTTGTTGTTTTTGTTTGTTAAAGTTTCCCCGCTTGTATACACTGGTGGTGTAGAGTATGTTGGAAAATCCAGAGGGAAAGGTGTTTGCATAGTTTATAGTAGTGTTCTGGGCTGGGCTGCTGCCTGTGTAATTGGCTGATTCTGATACATTTCACCTGCCAGCTATTCTAGTTCTCCTTGATTACCTTACTACTGATGTTTTCCCTTCCCATTGCCTTCCTGTTTAAGCCCAGGGGTGTGCAGCACAAACACAGTGCTCAAATGTGTACAGAGGTGCTATTTCCTGGTTTACTTTTTTTTTCCTTTAAAACACGGTGCTCGGCATGCACACCTATTTAGGCAATGTAAAGTGTAATAGGCAGCTCTGCAAAGATAAGGGCAAATCTGAGCCACAGGGTTCCAATCCACTTACAGTATGCCTGACACACACCCTTATGATGTCAGCTAACTCTTAGGCTTGAACCATGCTATTCCTGAACTTACACTGTTGGGTGCTGACTAGCATTGAGGGGAAATCTGGGATTCAGTATCATTCCCCTCATTTGCATAGGATTGCCAGCTAATGCATAGTTACAGGTCCCACACTGAGCCTCCCCCCTTAGCAACCACTATTCACTGGCCATGTTGTCTCCTGCCTACCATTGAGTATAATGGCAAAATAGCGATTTTGGTTAGAATACTTATTTCAGGTTATTTTTTATATTTTTGGCCCAGTCCCATTTGCACATCTCTGCCCTACGCTTAAACTGCTGAAATCAGCTAAAAAAAAAAAAAGTTATTTATTTATTTTTTGCAACTGTTTTCCATGCCAATGGCCATATATTTGGCCAGTGGCATGGTTTCCACATAATATACACCCTTTATTTGGTGTTATCATGGCTCCGTTTTGTAGTTTGCAGAAATGTACTCGGTTACTGATTACATTTCTGCACACTACACTAGTCCTGCACAGCTGGCTGACAGCTTCCTGGATCGCAAATTCACCTCATTTGCATGGTTTTCACCTGCAAATGGGGTAATTTGCATACAAGAGTTGTGTCCATGCAGGAATAGTGCAGGAGCACTTGTGCACGTCCCTGCAGCTTATTCCTGGATTGCATGGTGGCCATTTTGCCTTCAGGAGCTCCTGCACTGTTCCTGCACACCGTGCAGGGCTTGATGAATCTGGGGGTTTGTCTTTCACCAGCACTGGTTGTAAAAATGCACGTAGCTTTTAAAACTAGTCAGGGAACTACCACATTGACAATAAACCACTAAGAGTTCACCCAGTTGTTCAAGATTTGAGAACATATGTGGACGGTGACCTAATTTTTGACCAACATGCGTTTATTGTTGTAAGAAAGTCTTCCTAGATTGCACAGCTTATAAGCAAAGGGATTGTGTTTAGATCTAGGGGTGTCATTCCTCCTTTATTCAGCCCTCATTAGGCCAATATAATGACCCCTTTGGTATGTATCTGTCTAGACACATGCCACAACTGGAACACCCATAAAGATACCTTACTAAAGAGATTCAAGGCCTAAACAACATGCCCTAAATGGGCTGACTCAAAGCCCTGAGACTATATTTGATATCCTTCAAACTGCTAAAAGGTAATCTATGTCTGGCATACAAGGCATCCTCTGACCCAATACTGCAGTATTTACTGCACATCAACAAGTCAAATGACATCAGAAATACTCAGTCTAGGTATCTAAACCTGTTCTGCAACATCAACAGAATGGTTTGGATGGATAGGTATATCTCACAGAGGATAACAACTGTCTGGAAAAGACTCCCCAACCACATAAAACAAAGTTCATTCCTGCCCATATTCAAGTGCAACTTGGTCTATGGATGGAAAACAGAAAATGTATGGCAGGACTGTTCCCTGTACTCCTAAGGAACAAAGGCAGTTTCTAAATGCTTTATCCCATGCATGGGTTCTCTCAAATTATATATGGTATGAGCCCAGTTATTCCCATTAAGAGTAATACATAATTATAGACCATGGGATGTGTAAGGCCAATCTCTAACCAAACGGGATAAGTTAATTTTATCACAAAAATGAAAACTGTTAAGGCTTAAAATGGTTCACAAGGGCAACTAGTCTTGTACTTGCCTATTAACCTACAAAAAATGCATTCATAGGTTCATTGGTGTGTACTAGGCTAATGGCCCTGGAGCCTTTACAAGCCTAACCCATAGAAGTGCCCTGGGATCTCTGCCCGACATTAGTTCCCAGTGTCTCTATCAAGTAGAGCCACTGGAGTGATCCCCAGGGTGAACTTTCTATTACCCATACACTCATCAAGATTTCTCTTGAAGAGGGGACAGGGAGGTGCTCTGCTTGACATATATGGGAAGTCTATTCCAGAGCATGGGCTGTCTCTGGGTGAGGAACTTGTCCCTCCAGCATGTTCTGTTGATTGTGGTAATGAGGTTGAGGTCTCTGGAGTGTGTGGTGCAGAGGGATTGGGATTTCTTTAGATGTAGCATTTCTAACAGAGCTGGGTCAGATATGGCTTTGTAAGTCAAGCAGAGATCGCCTCTAAGTAGGTGAAAATAGACAGAGAATAGCTGGAGTCTTTTGAGTCTGTCCATGTAGAACATGTGTTTAATGCCTATGATCCTCTTCGTGAGGTACTTCTGTGGCCTCTCCAGCTGTTGCAGGTGTCTAGTGAGGTACATTCCAAATGGAGCATTATACTCAATGATCGGTGTAATGAGGGAAGAGTAGAGAGAAATGATGACCTCTTTCTTCCTAGATGCAAAACCCTTGGTTATGAGATGTGCACATAGAAGGACTTTCCGATCACAGTGGCAATGTGTTGGTCGAAGGAGAGGTTGCTGTCAACCTGCATCCCCAGATTTCTTATAATGCCTTCAGTTTTCAGTGGGCTCCCATTGATGTGGTAATTATTGGGAACTGAGTTTTTACCAAAGTGGATGACTACGCATTTCTTGGCATTAAGCTTAAGGCCATGGTTTCGACACCAGTCATTGGTCTCAGTGAGGCATTTCTGTAGGATGTCTGCATCACTTGGGGAATTAATAATGACTCCCAGCTTGCAGTTGTCTGACAAATTGATCAGCCTGAGTCCCTTTGTGTTGGCCTGGACTTCTGAGAAGTAGATGCCGAACAGGAGAGGACCCACAACCGATCCCTGTGGGACTACACTCGTGACTCGTCGGCAGTCTGACTTGGAGTCCACTACTTTCACACTGTGTGTTCTATCTGTGAGCCAATTTGCAACCCACCTAGTGATATAGGGGTTGCTGCCTAGTTTGGTGAGTTTATCAATAATTCCCGAGTGAGGAATGGTATCAAAGGCCTTGGCCAGATCGAGGTAGGCTGAATGCACTGCCTTACCTTTATCCACAGCCCCGGTGAGTGACTCAAAGAAGTCAACCGGGTTGAGCAGGCATGATCTCCCTTTCACAAAGCAAAATTGCATGGGGTCTAGAGTTTGGAGAATTCCTATATCTTTGTCAATCAGGTCCATGATGATGTGCTCCATAGCTTTATATATCAGGCTTGTCAAGCTAATGGGACGATAATTCCCAGGGTCTGTAGTCACTCCCCCTTTATGGAGAGGGATGACTGTAGCAGTGCGCCACTCATTAGGGACAAAGCCTGAGGTGAGGCTGTAACTGAACAGGGCACACAGATGTGGTGCCAGTTCACTTTGTAGTTCATGTAGAACACAGCCAGGGATATTATCGGGTCCTATGGAAGCTGTATTCTTGGCCTTGGACAATGCAGCTTTAACCTGTGCTGCAGTAATGCTGGGTGCCTGACATTCTTCCGGTATTGTGATTGGTCCTTTGGGGGGGGGGTAAAGTTGGCACTGACTCTGTTGGCCAGTATTTTGGCAATATCTGTTGGCTCAGTATAGGAGGTACCATTGTGCAGTAACTCAGAGCAAATCTGGGTATTGCCATGGAGGTTCTTGATATAACTATAGAAGGCTCTGTGATTGTTTTTAGTGTCTGCCACAATTTTGCCTTCATAGTTGGTTTGGAGGATTTGATGAGGGATCTCTCATGTTTAGTTTCTAGCTATGAGCTATGATAAGAAGAATGCAATACCAAGTAGAGCTGTTCTCTTTAGGAAATTGTTGCCATACAGTCAGATGAGATAGATTTACAGAAAATAAAAAAAAAATTATAAAGATAATATGAGCAATCTGCCATTCTCTACAAATGTGTTATTGTTATTAAAAATAATTAAAAGTTGAACTAATATCTGTGAGTGCAACTGAGAAACAACACATGTATTCCTCTAAAAATCTACATTAAAAGTGCTCTCAGATGGACTGTGATAAATGTGACACAACATGTCAGAGAAAACTAGCTGGGGCTGTAGTTTTACTGTAGTTATAAAGTCTCATAAAATCAGCCAGAATAATTTCAATTTAGTCAAGCCTTGGCCAGGAAGAGATAAAGACAGACTACAAAACAGATTTATTGACAAAGGAATTAATACACTTCCATTTTTCAAATTTCCTGCAAAAAAAGCAGTCTATTTAACACAGCAGTAGAAACAAAAGCCAATAATGTCAGAAAAAAAGTTACTTCTGTCTGTTTGTAGTGAGCATAACACTACCAGTTGTTGTCTTAGCAGAAGTAGCAACAACAAACTCACTAAAGCGAAAAAATGCATGCTTCCATTACTGTACTGAACAAGGAAGTGACAGACAGCATAAGAGAATATTATATGCCATTGCTAGCCAATAGAGTTTCATACTTGTGTTCAAAAAATGAATGCTGATGTAGAACCTGTTTTTTTTATTTTTAAAAAGAATTAGAGTAATATTTAAAAAGTGTCCCTGATTTTTTTTGCTACCCACCCAAATATTTTTGATTTTGTCCAGACATCTTAGATGAAGAAGTTGAGGTAAGCCACAGAGTCAGTTATTTTAGGTAAGGTACAATGTAATAAGCAGTATAGACTATCCCAGGATTCAGCAAGCTCTGTACAGCATGCAGGAATAGTACAGGAGCTGCTGGAGGCAATATGACTGCTGTGTGATCCATGAATAAGCTCCTGGGACTTGTACCAGTGCTCCTGCACTATTCCTGCATGGACACAGCTCCAGTATGCAAATTACCACATTTGCAGGTGAAAACCATGCAAATGAGGTGAATTTGCAATCCAGGAAGCTGGCAGCCGGCCATGCAGGACTAGTGTAGTCTGCAGAAATGTACTTGGTTAGTAACCGAGTACATTTCTGCAAACTACAAAACGGAGCCATGACAGCTCCAAATAAAGGGTGTATATAATGTGGAAAGCATGCCAATGGCCAAATATATGGCCATTGGCATGGAAAACAGTTGCAAAAATAAAAAAAATAACTTTTATTTTTTTTAGCTGATTTCGGCTGTTTAAGCGTAGGGCAGGGGCGCACAAACGGGATCGGGCTGAAAAAAAAAATTGAAATAAGCATTCTATCCAAAATCACAATTTTGCCATTATACACAATGGCAGGCAGAAGACAACATGGCCAGTTAATAGTGGTTGCTAAGGGGGAAGGCTCAGTGTGGGACTTGTAAATAGGCATTAGCAGGCAATCCTATGCAAATGAAGGGAATGATACTGAATCCTAGATCCCCACTCATGGCTAGCCTGCATCCAACCGGGTCGGTGCAGGAAGACCATGATGCAAGCCTAAGAGTTAGCTGACATCATAGAGGGGTGTGTCAGGCATACTGTAAGCTTATTGGAGCCATGTGGCTTGGGTTTGCCCTTAGCTTAGCAGAGCTAAGCAAGGGTGTGTGTCTGAGGCTGCCTAACGCTCTTTACATTGCCTAAATGGGTGTGCGCGCCACTCACCGCGTTTTAAAGGGAAAAAAAAGTAAGCCAGGAAATAGCAGCTCCATGCACATCTGAGAACTGTGTTTGTGAGGTGCACCCCTGGGCTTAAACAGGAAGGCAATGGGAAGTGAAAACAGCAGTAGGAAGGTAATCAAGGAGAACTAGCATAGCTGGCAGGTGAAATGTATCAGAATCAGCCAATTACACAGATAGCAGCCCAGCCTAGCACACCACTATAAACTATGCAAACACCTTTCCCTCTGTTTTTTCCACAAACTCTATACCATCGGTATACACAAGCGGGAAAATGTTACCAAACAAAAGCAACAAAATGATAGGGGCTGCAGCAGCTATCATAAATCAACATGTGGAAGAGGCTCTGGGTGGTGAGGATGAGAATGCTGATGACCAACCCACAGTGAGGAGAAGGAGAAGAATGTACAGACCCAGGGTAACCTACTAGGGGCTACATGAACTGGTGATAGTGGAGCGCTATAGGGTAGACAGGGACCTCCTACAGCAAATTGTTAAGTTGTGCCGGCCACACCTCACACACAGAACCAACAGAGGGGGACACCATCCCAGTGGATACCAAGGTATGTGTAGGCATAAGAATACTAGCCACAGGTACCTTCCAAAGGCCAACTGGGGATATCATGGGGATCTCACAGGCATCAGCATCCAGGGTACTCCACCAGTTCCTGGATGCCATGTCAGCACATGCCGATGAGCACGTATATTTCCACAACCACCGTGAGGCATTGGCCAGCAATATGCATCTCTTCCACCAAATAGCAGAATACTCTGAGGTAGTGGGTGCTATAGACTGCATGCGCATACACATCAAAGCACCACCCCGTGAGTGGGGTAGGGTCTACATCAACCGCAAGGGCTTCCCCTTCATCAACTGCCAGGTCATGTGTGATGCCCAGGGCATTATAATGAATGTGTGTGCTGGCTGCCCTGAAAGCTGTCAGGACTCCCACATCTGGCATCTGATGCAGCTGTACCAGAGATTTGCCAATGGGGACATCCCTTACGGTCACCTAGTGAGGGATGCTGGTTATGCACTGGAGCCGTGGCTGATGACACCCATTAAAAATGCACACACCCGAACAAGAACTCCATAATGAGGCACACGCACAGACCAGAATCATAATAGAGCATGTGATTGGGATGCTCAAGTCATGGTTCCTATGCTTGGACACACCTCGTGGAGCCTTGCAGTACTCACCAGCTACATGTACTCAAATTGTCATTGTATGTGTTATGCTACACAATATGATCCTGTGGAAACAGCTGCAGCGGGAACAGCACAGAGCAGGGCCACATAGCCTCCCACCATTGCCAAGGCCTGCACAGGCACAGAGTGACTCACAGGAGGAACAACCTGAGCCTGCTCCAGTAGGCAGAAGGAGGAGTGCCCAGTATGCCCAGGCCATGACAAAGAGGCAAAGCATAGCACATACACTGATACGGTAGGAATCCAGTGAATGAGACCTCTGTCTGACTCACACATACTGTAAAAGGGATACCAAACATGACACTACCTGTGCTTAACCATGTATAGGGAGTGCACTATGGCATCCGACATAGTCAGCCCTCCAGCACCATCCTCAATACTGGCACAGCCACAAGGTAAATCACTCTCCCTATCAATTGCCAAATGTAGAAGTATGTGTTGTTACTTGTATCTATGGTATGGATGTAACCATGCAAGGGAATCAGGTGGCTGAATGGGATGCCAGCAGATAGTAGACACCTATAGTGGCAGCATGAGATCTGTAACAAATACTGGTGTTACCATAGTAGCCTGTAGTAGACAAGGTGACAAAACTCACTTCAGGAAACATGTTGGGCCACATGTGTGTTCATATGACACACACATGCCAGTCAGGGAGGCTCACATACCCAACAACAGTCTCAGCCAGCAGAACAGGTGTAGACAAACACAAAAAAGGCTGTGCTAAGGCCTCTGATTGATGGCTATGGGGACCCCCACCCCAGACCTACACAGAGAGACTACAACAGGTCAGGCAATGGGATGTTAGTTCTGAAGGGTAAGAAGTCAGAAACTGAAATGTATGTCAATCAAACCTAAGACCTGTAGTACACTGATATGCCTCTAGTCAGCATGATAGGTTAGAATACAGAATGAAATGGAGTACCTAAAATACCAGCACAGTCAGAGCAAATGTGTACAAGTGTTAGGTGTGCCCCCCCAGTCCTATGTAGAAATGTAGTAACAGTCACGTGTGCCCCCCAATCCTATGCAGAAATGTAGTAACAGTCACGTGTGCCCCCACAATCCTATGTAGAAATGTAGTAACATGTATGTGTAGGTATAATAACATTGGAGCACAGACTACCTGAGCTGGCCAATGTAGCAGGATAGATTGTAGTATGTGTACAGTATGCAGGGCTGTGTGCATGTTAGGTTGGTGTGTGTTGCATATCTCAACAAAACACATTCCAGCAGTAAGCCATAGTAAATGTTTGGAAGTAATATGTGTCACCATCTGAAAGATGGATATGGCATCAATGTGGGCCCAGATATACAAGCGGTACACAGGGGGAAGTACCACAGACAGACAGTCTATAATATGTAACTATCAAATGGACACACCCTTGGCATTGTACATACAGGTTAGCAGCACATTATTTGGGCTTGTAGTAGGGAATACCGACGTCATCTAGCCAAACACTGGCAGACCACAAAGGTCACAAGTATGAAGAATTGAGAAACAGCTGATGTCCCTGCACAAGCCAGCATAAGTGGAATGCCCCAATGCATGTCTGTAAGTCAAATGCAAGTAGTGTCCATAGCACACATGCACCCAGCTCACCCAACCATCACCCACAGGTACCTCTCCGGTCTTATCCCTGCTGTTGGAAATGAGTACAATATGACCCCCACCTCTGTATGGCAATAACTAAAGAATGCAGCATGCACAACAGGTGTCCCATGCAGGTGTGTCCCTAGCTGTAAGCAGCACCCTGTCAGCATCCACACCACTGGATCAATAATGACAGAAAGTATTGGCATGAACACCTTGCACACCTACCCTGTCACGCCAGGGGAATATAGTGTATTGCAGTCCGGGACAGTAGGAGTGACAGAATGCAACGACCTGCTACAGCTGGCCTGCATCACTACCAAATGGCTTACAGTCCCCTGCCAAAGGCCTGTGTCTCACCCGTACTGCCAATGTATGTTATGTCATGGACTCCCAAATAACAACATAACACAGTCCACAGAACCCAAATGCAAGGCCATGTGGACAAATCCCAGTAGCATGTCCACCATGTCCTACTACATGAACTGTGGACCGACACCAAATTACTGCTGGGGTGAGGTGATAACTATAGGGAACATATCAGATAATGTTTGCATAATGTTTGGAAGAGGATAGAATAATAGAGGGGGGGTGGTGGGAGTATGGGCAGCATGGAGTGTGTGAAATCCGAAACTCAGCCGTGTGCACATACTATCCCTGGCTGCAAACGCAAGAATGGGTGACTACAAACCTGATCATAAACCACAATGTGAAGGGGTAATGTCCAGAATTATGACCCCTTCCTCTGGGTAACCTGTGTGAATATGTACAGCTGTGAGGTATGGCCACAGCAGGATATGGCCATACTGTCCCATCGATGGATGTACAAGCATGGGATCCTCAGCCACCACTGTACCAAGGTGCTGAATCATTTACACAGACCCAGCAGCAAGTGTCTGCAGCTTCCCCTCCAGAATGGCATGATTGTGCAAGAATATGTAGGCTGCTGACCACAATACTGGACACAGCTGCAGTCACCCTGTGTTCCCCATGATATCACTGCAAGCAAATAAGTATACCTGACAGTATGTGATGACATAAAACATCACAGTGTAAAACAGTACATATGTCTAAATATCTCTGCTAACACCAAGACCATGTAGCAGAAGCAGCACAAATACAATTACCTACAGTAACCTACTATCTTCTGCCCATTTTGATCCCATATTGTCAACTGATCTACAGATATCCAGCAGAAACAGTTTGCTAGCTGTAGGTGTAGAACACAAAAGCCTGGACTGGAGTACAATCTACCTGGAATGGATTCACACATTCAATACAGAAAGTCATACTGGGTATGCTCCCAAACTTATAGAAATGAATTCCATGTCTGGCATCAACAGTAGACCATACATATCTGACAGTCGCGGATGTTAGTGCACACACTCCTCAGTACATACCAGTCATGCTTTGCACACACATTGGATAGGAATACACACATATATCCAAGGACAACACACTATAAAAGGTCAAAATTACACATACATAGATGTGTGGAAGAGAGTGACAAACAGTGACAAAGACCCTTGTATTATGAGGCCTATCCCACCCAGCACACATCCAATTGGCTAAAACCACATGATGTGCAAATGTCAATCACCGTAGACATTTGGCTCTGGTATCCCTCAGCACTATAGTGTCTGTGGTGCTTGTGCTAACTGTGTAACATGACTGTACAAGTCAGTAGTCATCTAGCAGTTGTATACACGTACCTGTGGAATAAAAACCTATGTGTGCCTAAGTGTTGTGTGTCTGCCTCTAGATGAATGGGTTATGGCCCATGCACACATACTGCACTCCCCATTGCCCTACTATGGTAAGCCTGCTGATGTCTTCACCTTAAAATACACCTTTGGGGAAATCATAGCCCTGTAATCTCTGTGGTGTGTCCTATAACTGCATAATGCTGCAGTGTGATGTACTAGTTAGGTAGGAGTTCTAATCCCAGACATGGTAACTGTGAGACCTGTTTTGTGTGTGTGTGTGTGTGTGTGTGTGTGTGTGTGTGTGTGTGTGTGTGTGTGTGTGTGTGTGTGTGTGTGTGTGTGTGTGTGTGTGCGTGTGTGCATGTGTGTGTGTTTGTCATTTGTATCCTGTGTGGAGGTAGCTGTGAGTGTGTAACATCTGGACTCATTGGGGAGTGGGTTTTGCAAATTTCTTATATGGTGGGCCTATTATATGTCACAATGTCCACCTTACAAGGATAACAGATGTCAAACAGCAGAGAGGCTGGGGTAGACAATCCATCACCCTACATGTGACATCATGGCTTGGTGAACAATATAGGCAACCCTTGTATTACCCAGAGAACACTCTCTATCCATGTCTCATACACAAACATACTCGGCTAGGCAACAACCACTATGTTGGTAGTTCCCTGCATATTGCCCACAGATAGTAACCATGGTGTGATTGCAGTGGACTACAAAGGTCATGGCACCCTGTCCCATCTCTTCAATAGGCAAATAATTGCATACAGTGCTCCTTCACTATGTTCCTCACTGGACGTCTGCAACAACTGTAGAGTCAGCAAATGTAACCCACAAAGGGCATACCATATCTTATACACATGCCCTGTATGGACAGATGCCACTGACACCAGGGAATACCTGTATCATGCTGTCAATGTAGGTGCAGGGTCAACCTGGTGTCCATTGCCTGTTCTCACCACATGAGGCCAGGAATGGCACCTGTGATGATAACAATCTGTCTACACAACATGCCCCAGACACCCAAGGTACACTTCCACATTTCACAAAACATGCATGTGGGATGTGTGCACATCCCAGACACCATCCATGTCATGGACTATAGAACACATACATGGAAAGCATTGCACAGCACTGGCCACCCACAATAGTAACCCAGATGACTGCTTGGTGAATACAATACCCACCTGTGTGGGCCAATCCAGACACTAAACCCCTGAGCCACCCTGCAGACCATTGCCATGTAGCCTGATGCCAAGGTATACCCTTTACCTAGACTTTTACAGCCTTTTGGCACAGTCAACTACTACACACCTGTGAAGCAATGCACCCATGCATGCCAGCACTGGCAACCTGTGTCTGTGTGTGTGTGTGTGTGTGTGGAGTATAATTATTTGGATGCCTTTCACACTCACTACACCTCCCATTGACCTACTGAAGCATACCTTCTGATGTCAGACACCTTGACATACCCTTTGCCCATATATCATCCTGATAACCCCTGTGGTGCATGTGATACCTACATATTACTGTATTCTGGCAAACTAGCTAGTTAGGAAGTCTAATCCTGACCCTGACAACTGTAATAATGTGTGTGAGTCCCTGAGAGAGTGTGGCTGTGTCGACCTTGACACCTGTTCATGTGGACAGGCACGTGTACTGCACCTACCTTATCCTTCCTTTATCACTGCTGCAGATGTCACTCACCATCGAATATACCTTTGGACATCTCCCCAACATGTTAGCTCTGTCGTGTATGCAATAATTGCATAGAAATGTGATAGCAATACATAGTCAGGCAGGACTTTGAAACCCCGTACTGGTGAGTGTGTGACACAAACGTGCTTAGGTTTTACTCTCCCACCCCCTCCCTGTCTTACTTTGTCTGTCTGTCTCTCTCACTCCCTCTCTGGTGGATGTGGAGAAGTACACCTGCTTTGCTTAGGCAGCAGCTTGTGTTTTGTAAGTGATGCTCGTGATCAGCTGATGGAGTCTGCACTAATTGCAGTCCCCTACTAGCTGACTGCATGTGAAACAGCTGTGGTAACATTGCCATAGCCAATTGCATGGAAACACACTCCTATAACTAGGAACATCATGTGGGTGTTGACCCTTTTCATTCACTATGAGCAGGACTTCATGTCGGTGTTTGGCAAACAGCATCACAGATGGTAGTGGGATATAACTCTAACAACATACACTGTGGAGACAGGTCAACAGACAGGAGGGGATGCTCTAGACATGACTACAGAATGTAAGTGTTGCTTCTCTGCATTTGGAGTAATGTTGTTTTATCAGGGTTTGTGTGGATATAGCTGGTCTACATGATTTAATACCTGTCATGACAGTGTTATGTGTTTGAGGAAACTCCCACCTGTAGGGTTATCTGCAGACTGGCCAGTGTTTGGAGCCTTATGTTTCTTGTGTTACTCACAGATCACCTATCTTAGAACTGCAGAACCATAGTCTGAGGATTGCAGTCAGTACATGGTGAGAGCCATGAGAGTTATTGACTTCATATCCCTCATAGGACATATGTCACAACAAACCCTGTTAAACCAGTAAATGTATGAGGGTATCACAGCAACATGCCAATATTGGCCCAGTATGTGCAGCTCCAGCCACAAGTCTGTCAACCTTTGTACACATGTCATGCAGTAAGAGGTGCATATGTTCTGTAGACCATTATTTATTGACATCATACCTGATAACAAGCCAGTCAAATATCAGACTGCTAGACATGTTATGTATAGCAGGGGTTATTTCTGAGAACATAATCTTGGCATTCTGTGGTTGTATGTACAGTAGTGGGGTTTGTGTACTTATGGTGATTATCGACAGTATGTGTATTGCGCATACGTACTTCGGCCTGTGTACAGACTGTGGTAGATGTCATAGCTCTTGGTCCTGTTCTATCTGGTGTTACATGCTCCAGTGTACAGTACCCTATCAGCTCACATGTTTGTAGGGCCAAACACACACGTGTCCCATACCACAGACAGGCATTGGACCACACTGTGTCATAACCCAGTATATGTAGGGTTAGTGTGTGAGTGGCACATATGAGGATAGTGTTGATCAGACAGTCCATATAATGTAATATTAAGCTTGCGTACCATATGTGGCTGTGTTCACATTGGTTGTGGGTATACACTTTCACACAGGTGTCTGATACTCTGTGCTGTGATATGCCTGTAGTGCCTGCTATATTTGCAGGTACATGTGTATTCCCCCATACGAAATGTAGGCCAGTGTTGTGGCAGTCTGCCTGTAGTTTGCACAGTACTTTGTTACATGCCTAGCAGCCTAGTGCAGTTACCCAGTGTGATGTTATGTCCAGATATTTGCAAGATGTCCTGCTGCCGGCAACCATAACTGTTGTGTATTTCTGACAAAGCAGTGGGATGCTGTACAGATGCATGTCACTAACTACTGGGTAGTATATGGCCATGTGATCTCTGCACCACCAGTTATTATGTGTCAGGACAGACAGGAGTGTGTGAATGCATAAACTGTGTGGGGATATGTATTCCAGTATTTACGTGATATACCAATGCACATGGCTGTTAACATCCACATTGTCAGGCGTGGTCCACATGTCTTGCACTAAGGGAATCTTTGTATACCTCTGGACTGAGGAAACACAAAGTGGAAAGTGGTGCAGCAAAGAACTGGTAAACGGGTAATCACCACACGCCAAGAAGGATAGCCTCACTCCATTGAAACACTCCGTTTATTGCAATAAGAGACAGCACAAACCACATTAACGCTGACACACTGTAGTAAAACGTTTTCGTCGTGAACTTCATCAGAAGAAACAAACAAGTGTGACACAAAACACCCTTGTATATATATATATATATATATATATATATATATATATATATATATATATACACATAAATTAATTAATTATCCAATAAAAAACTTAATTGATTGAACACATTCATCTTCATTTTTAAAAAAATATATATCTTAAAATGCAATAGTAATAATAAAACTGATGAACATGATCCTATGAATAAAAATTGATATGTCAGACAAATGTATGTATTAAATATTAAAATAGATAATAAAATACATAGTAAAAATACAAAACCTTAAGAAAACATTGTAAATATATAAAATATATAGTGAATTCAGTGGCTGGATGTTGTACTTTAGCACCATCTTGTGGCCGAAAGTGTAAATATAGAATCAAAGCCAAAAGCACCCTGACTAAATCTAAGGTGCAAATATGTGCTTTGACTACTTACTTACATTAAATGGTTTTAATTTAAAACAAACTTGTTGTCAACAAGGAGATAAAAGAAATGAGGGTATAAGTCAAAAAATTCAGTCAAACCAAGAAATTATTGATGTAGGGAAATATTATCACTAGAATATTTAAATATATTTGATGAGTGGATGGAGAAATAAATAAATGAAAAAAATGTTAAAAATGTTAAATATAAAAGTTTGAGAAGTTAACTTGAAACATAATTGATTGTTATTAAATTACAACTTGGCAGATCTCAATTTCAGTACCGGTGCTAAGGAGATCATGTCGTTGAGGCCTGGTGCTCTATTGGCTTCCAGTGTAAGTTGCCAATACAATTTTCTGTATTCAACCAACGTCTCCCACATACCACCCCTAGGGTCTGATGGGACAACCTCAAGGACAAAAAATTGAAACCACCAGTTTTACAAGTACTGTGTTTATATAGTGCATTTTTTCATTTTGTTTTTATCTCATATAGGTGCTCATAAATCCTTTGTTTTAGTTGTCTCACTTTACCAACATAAAACGATAAACATTCCTTACATGTAGCTAAATAGATTATTCCTTTAGTGTTACAGTTTACATATGTATTTAACAATATGTTCCTGTCTCTAGCTTCTATGTAATATGTGCTACCAGTAGTAAGATAGGTACAGTATTTGCATCTTCCACACTTGTATAAACCTTTCTTTTCCCTGGTAGACTCTGAAAATTATTAGAGCCTCTTTCTAGAAAGTTTTAATAGTTTTCCTTTACGGTAAATGTGAGTTAAGGGCTCATCAAAGTGTGTTTTAAATCTGAAATATTGGAGAATTTTGTCCATTCCCTGTTCATAACTCTCCTTACTATACCAGATTGACCGTCATAGGTGGTCACAAACCCTGAGTTAAAATTCATTGTCGTACTACTATTCGGATTAATGTCTTTTCTCGCTTCAAGCATTGTTTTCAAAATCTTCCCAACCTTTCATCTGATACCTCTTTCAATATTGTATCAAATAAATCACTTGGGTAACTCTATTCAAGAAAACCCTTTTAGTGTATTGACTTCACTGACAAAAGAAGTCATTCTGCATATTCTAACCAGTTGCCCTTTCAAAACACCTTCTTCTGGTGTAGTGGATGGGAACTGAAAATGTAGATAGGAATTTGAAAAGGTTTCTTTCCTGTGAATTCTGGATGCAAATGTCCGTTACCTTTTTGTATGTTAACATCCAAATAGTTAAGCTCTTGTTATTGAATTTATAGGTGAAGTCAAAAATTCTGTTGTTCCTTTAAGAAAATCAACAGGTTCTTCAAATTTTGATTACCTATCCATAAAACAGAGATCGCCAAAAATCTCCCATACAAAGACTAAAGCCCTTGGTAAGGTGAATTTAACAAATATTTGTTTTCCCATAGGCCATGACTATATTAAGATAGTGTGCACCCATAGCCACTCCCTTTCTTGTTTGAAATATTCTGAAATTATTTTTCAGTACCATTTCCATCAAAACCAAGGTAGTTCAAACTCATTCTGGGTAATTTCTTTATAACCACTCAGCATTTCTTCAAACCACTCCATCCCCACATTGTGAGGAATACTGGTGAATAAATCTACAACATCCAGGGTTCCAAAGAGATCTCTTTAAATAATTCTGGTTGTAATTTCCTCAAAAATCCCAGGAGTCTTTCAAGATGTTCGTGTTATTCAAAATAAGCCCTTTCACTTTGACGCCCACAAACCTCGCTAGAGGAGCTGTAACTGATCCTTCAGCTGAAACAATAGCTCAAGCGGAGGATCATTGATGTCCTTATGCACCTTGGGATCCCAAAGATGGAAGGACCTGTTTTTCCACATGTAAATATTTGAGGTTTTGATGTCAATTAATCCTTCTAAAAGTAAATCATTTAAAGCCACTTGATGTTCCTGTAGGCTATATTGATTTCATTTTGGAGATTCTGGAATATTTTAGTATCGCTCAGTATATCCATCATTTTCCTTCATACACGATATATTCCATCAACACCACCCGCCTCCTTTGTCCGTTTCATGACTCTTAAGTTCTCATTATTACTTAAATCTCTGAGAATTTGATTTTCCTGTTTACTTAAATTAGGATGCACAAAATCTTGTTTCAATTCTGCCCTTAATTCTTTTCCACCAGTAACTCAAAGTTCCTAGTTGAGGTGTAAAGGCGGTTGAACGACTAGGCTGTACAAGGCTGTTGTGATTCAAATTACTTGTCTTTCCATTAAAAATTAATTCCAAGTTTTTCTTTCTTAAAACATTTTCAAGTCTATTAGTAGTCTAAAATGTTTTTCCTCAGTTTTGGTATAAACCCAAAGCCTTTGGAAAACAGTTCAAAAGGTTTTTATCCACAATAATGTCAGAATAGTTAAAAACATTATAGTCTCTGTAGGTCCATTTACTACCTTCCTGTGTGATGGAATCAAGTTCCATCTCTTTGTTCCTTACCTGGGGTCCCCAACCCGCACCGTTGTAGTTTTTGAATTATATGTTACTGATTCCTTCTCCATGATTCTCTGATCTCCTAAGTGGAGGAAATTTGATGTCGTGTTCGTGTAAAAGACCTCATCGATCTCACCCTCATTATGTTCTTTACCCCAATATGCCCTTCGCTCATTAGCCCAACTCTTGCTTAGGGTATTGTGTTTTATTTTTATATTCCTTAGTGTCCCTTTCAATCTTCCCTACCTTCCTATTTTGTACCTCTATACATTTAATTTCTATGTTCTTTAATAACTTTTGGTATTTGTTTTGTGTTCTTCAACTTTAAACAAAAGGTCACCAGTAATAGCTTTGTTAACCCCATCAATCTTTTCATACAATTTCTCCATTTCTCCTGCATTATTCTTAATAATAGCTTTCGTAATGTCAAAGCCACATTGGTCAAATGTTTATGTAAATCTTGGTGAAACTCAGTACCATCAACAACATTATTGGGGTACTTGCATACTCTCAAGCCTTCGCACAATATTTAAGTCCAAACAATGTTTCAAATAGAAATTATCAATGTCCAACATTTTGTACTTGTGTAGGTAATAGTCTAAATCACCACACATACCATTATAGCTACTGTTGGAAACTGAGTTGGAAAGTTTCCTTCCAAATTCAAACTCAGTTTTAAAATGTCAGACAAGTGTCTGTCAGTACCTGTTGGAACAATTCCTTTAGTCGAGTCCATTCCTGATTCAATCGCTATTTGTCACTCTCTGCTCCTAGGTAAATGCCCATCTGTTAAAGTGATGTGTGGAAAGCCTAAACTGTCCATAGACGCATTGTTTACAAGTAGATCCTCTCGCTAGTATTCAGCAGCACTGGCTGCCCTGTTTTCCCGTGTCTGGTTTCTCTTAGCAGCTTCCTGGTTACAGAATCTAGGACAAGAAGAAAGAAGCATAACCATGGATTGGGTCACAGGCGTAGACCAATAAGCTCGTAAGTTGTCCGATGAGCTTCAAGCTCACGGTCTCAGTACTCCTCTGACTGGAACCCGAGGCCATATCCAACAAGGTAATCCAAAAAAGGAAACACAAAGTGGAAAGTGGTGCAGCAAATCACCACAACCGCTTATTAAGAGACTCGAGATAGCATAACGCTGACACACTTACACACTGGGAACGGTTGCCAGGAACTTCCGCAATAAGAGACAGCACAAAGCATACACAACAGCACAACCCCTGCTGGCCAGCTTTTTCAGTCATGAACTTCATCAGAAGAAACAACAGTGTGACACAAATGTATATATATATATATATATATATATATATATATATATATATATACAATAGTAATAATAAAACTGATGAACATGATCCTATGAATAAAAATGATATGTCAGACAAATGTAAAATAGATAATAAAATACATAGTAAAACCTTAAGAAAACATTGTAAATATATAAATATATATTGAATTCAGTGGCTGAATGTTGTACTTTAGCACCATCTAGTGTAAATATAAAATCAAAGCCAAAAGGACCCTGACTAAATCTAAGGTGCAAATATGTGCTTTGACTACTTACTTACATTAAATGGTTTTAATTTAAAACAAACTTGTTGTCAACAAAAGAAGGTCCTTTTGGCTTTGATTTTATATTTACACTTTCGGCCACAAGATGGTGATAAAGTACAACATTCAGCCACTGAATTCAATATATATTTTATATATTTACAATGTTTTCTTAAGGTTTTGTATTTTTACTATGTATTTTATTATCTATTTTAATATTTAATACATACATTTGTCTGACATATATTCATAGGATCATGTTCATCAGTTTTATTATTACTATTGCATTTTAAGATATATATTTTTTTAAAAATGAAGATGAATGTGTTCAATCAATTAAGTTTTTATTGATAATTAATTAATTTATGTATATATATATATATATATATATATATATATATATATATATATATATATATATATATATATATATACAAGGGTGTTTTGTGTCACACTTGTTTGTTTCTTCTGATGAAGTTCACAGTGTGTCAGCGTTAATGTGGTTTGTGCTGTCTCTATTGCAATAAATGGAGTGTTATACCTCTGGACTGACCAGAGTGTGCCAGAGTGTCCACATATATTGGTCATATCTCTGCTGTAGTCCACAGGATCATTACTGTGCTATTAGTGGTACTGTACTATGATGTCCTTAGATCTGTCAGCAACTGATAGCATACATATCAATAGCAGATGTGACCTCCCACACACAACATGTCTGTTAAGACAACCCCTGTGACAGTAGCAACAGTCTGCATATATACCTGCAATACATACATGACATCCCCTTGCACTAAGAGGTTGAGACTATTGATACTGTGGTATGACTCCACTCCATGTTCTGGACATATGGTAAACATATATATATATATATATATATATATATATATATATATATATATATATATATATATATATATATATATACACACATATACATATCTACATACATATATGGATATATATATATATATATATATATATATATATATATATATATACACACACATACATATATACATATACATATACATACACATATATATATATATAAATATACACATCTGTATATGTCTACACATATACAGATATATATGCACATATAGTTATAGATATCTACATATATGTTGACATACATATATGCATATATGATGTACATATATATATACACACACACACACACACACACACACACACACACACACACACACACACACACACACACACACACACACAGATCTATATATGGCCATATATATGATGCACTATACAGATGTATATAAATACATATATATGAATATATATGTGTATGTACATGTAGACATTTATCTACATATGTATATGTATATATCCATATCATTGTCATGTGTAAACATTAGTGTTGTGTATACCTTCCCAAATATATCACACCATATGGACCTGATATGTGTATATTTAGATATAACAACATATGTGATGCAACAGTAATATCACTAACAAGTACTATACTATTGTAGAAGTCACAGCAATTGTTCAATACTATTCAATATGTGTACTGACAGATATATTGGAAAAACACAGTTGTTTTCACAGCTGTCATGGAGTATTGGTTAGCTGTTGTGACTATAGTTTACAGAGTCCTGGCTGCATGGGCTGTTTATTTTGTTGCTGGGCAGAACAAGGGCTGTTGGATACAGAATAGTTAAGGAAGTTTTGAGCAGCTTTAAGTGCATTTGTGCAGGTTTGCATGAAGCTAAGGGGTGCTAATGTATGGTTAAAAGTACAGCGCTTACACTGTGTAGGCTTCGCTTACTAGAGCGCAAATGTGATTAGCTGTAATATTGCAGCAATGCTGAAACCTGCTAATCATGGCTCAGCCCTGGTAACAAGTGCTTACATACCAGTCTGATAACATAGAAGGGTAATGACATCTGTAATAAGTGTATGTAATGCCATGTACATAACATGTGTCTATGTGCTGTCATTACAGTAGCAAGGGGTGTGAGTTTCCTGTCTGGTACACTTGAATACATATGACATGTACAACACTCTTATCCATGTGAATGTGTTACATACAAGGGTAGTATCCCAGGTTATATGCAGTCACACTGGCAAGTAGTGTATCATTATTTTACTACTGTTGACAGTGCTTTCCCAAGCAAGAGTAGATTGTTAATTGTAGTACTAGAAACAAACACCCCTGCATGCATAGATAGACTCTGAGTCCTCACTGTAGTGTTCCTGGTGTGTGAGCTGTGTCACATTATATATTTCCTACTGGATAATGATCTGACATGTGTAAAATAACTGTAGACTACTGTCTGTATAGCACGTCAGTGAGGGCTGCCATAATGTAGTAATGGCATACCTATCGGTGTCAGATGTCTGTCTGTCAACACATTCATCCTACTGCATAGCTAGTTGGTGAGCTGATGTCTGTCAGTCCCTGTACAGATGTGCAGATCCCAGGTATCCATCTTGGATACATACAGACAATCTATGCTTGACTGACACTGACATGTCTGCCCAGCTGTTTTATAACTGGCACAGATAGGACTCAATACCCTGTAGGCACCACATGCCACAGATACCTCCACTACACTACCACAGTCAACAGAACATGCTTGGGTACAGGTCTCCAAGACAGACACTAACCATGTTATGTAATACATGTTGCATAATGTCAACTGGAGCACCTCACTGGTAATTTTCAAGAGGCACCCAGGGGATTGGCTGATGCATGCCACTCTCACACTGAGTGTCACCAGAGTAGTGTCTGTAGATAGATGGCCTGCTGGCACATGGTGGGTGGCATGATACCACTGTACACACATCCACTACACTTCCCATCTCTCCATGGACAATAGCCAGGTACACACCTATGAACACCTGCACTGATGCACCCCAGTACTGACATATGTGTATGTGTGCATCACTGAGGATATCAGTGTCTGTATGTTAGTACACCTGTAGTTTGGAATACCCTGAGGCCCTTCAAACCCATCACACCACCCATTACCATAGCTAGATGTTGCTGCTGATGTACCGGGCATTACATTTACTTTGTTATGCTCCTCTCCCTAAGGGCTACCTGGGCCTTGTAGTACCAACGCAACACTGTTGTACAAACGGCTTGATAGGCATGGGATACCCACTGAGTTCTGGCAAGGTTATGTATGTGTGCATGTGTCCATATATGTAGGGTACAGCATTATGAGGCCACATACCCCTATAACAATATGCATTGTCACACAGTATTAGGGATAGTGATGTTGCTGCCCATAGGACAGGCATGACAATGCATCATCCTACTATGCCTGTGGCATGTGCATTAGATGCATATCCCTGTAGTAACACTCTTGGGATGGGAAAGGGGTTGTATTGCAGTCCTGGTCAATGTGTGATGGTGGGTATGTCAGGGTGCCATCATTGGTACCAGTGCATACAATATCCACAGTGGGGTGTGGGTGCTGGGTGTACTGTAATTACACCATGGTACCCCTGGTACATGTCCCATGTACCACTGTATGGTGACCACTGTCACCATCAACCATACAGGTAACTGCTAACACTATCCAGCCCAGTTATGCATGTACTGTGTGCAGCCTACCTGTAACACACTGGACACACTGACAAGGCAGTTAGCACTGATAGGCCCAGGTCTCTTAGATGTGTGTTTGACTGTTATGTGTTTGTTAATGTGTATATGATGGTATGTCACACTATGTATTGTCCATATACAACCATTACATTCCCCATTACCATACTGTACATGCCTGGGGATGTTCTGCATGTAACATGTAACCTGGAACACACCTCATCCTAAACGCTGTGTGGTGTGTGCAATTAAAGCCACACACATCAGTAGCACTACATACCTAGGAAGAGGTCTAGTCCCAGTGTTGCCAAATAAGAGTGCACGTGTATGTACAGGGATCTACTACAGGTTGCTGAATATACATGTTCCAGGGGAGCATTTGTCCATGTGGCACAGGTATTAACTGTTATACAGCCATTGTGTCACCACCTGCCATACCCCTTGTGAGATATGACAGCAGACCATCCTCCTGCTGACACATGGACACCTACAACACAAATGGATAGCATTATGGAGACCACAATCACTCAGTGTTACTAACACTATAATGCATCATGGCTGCACAGCTACACTACCTGACATGTAAGCATTAAACATTACTGCTGACAACATGTTACACAGCAGTACATTGCTACACTGTAGTACAGTCACTGTGTGCATCAGAACCATATTAGCCTGTCCCTGCATCAATGTTCTGGATGACAGGGATGTGGCACAGGTATCATCATATGCACAAGGTGTGTTGTACGTTTGCCAGAGACCTAGGGTGGGCCATATGCTTGACACCATGTGTGTGTGTGTGTGTGTGTGTGTGTGTGTGTGTGTGTGTGTGTGTGTGTGTGTGTGTGTGAAGGGTATAAGTTACTGATAAGGCCATGGTGATGTGGTGTGTGTTGGTATGGGGTTGCCCTAGGTGTGTTTGTATTGTGTGTGGGTATGCATACACACAGTTCTGCCATGTGGCTGCCCTATACAGGTGTTTGTTAGACAGCTGCATACCTGGCAGGGTGTGCAGTTCACTGCCTCTGGCCACGGACACGAAAACTGTGCCTGCCAGGGGCTCCACAGGCATGTCCAGGTACAAGTCTCGATATGCTACTCTCCCCTGATGATGACATATGTTCTCTGGAACCAGGTCCCTCCTGGGACTGGCCAGGGCCACATGCATGTGGCCTGATGTGGTGTTGTGTGGACAGAGCCCCCCCTGCAGTGCTGGGGTTGGTACTGCCACTATGGGAGCAGCTTGGTGTCCTTGCACATCCACGCCGACCACCAAATGTTGGTGTTGCTGGCTTATGTCCATGTGGCCATCACACCAGTCCCACCACATGCTCTACCACGGACAATCCATGGTCAAGGAGGCCCAACATCTCACTTCACCATCTATCCATGACCACTGTTTAATAACGGAGGGCACCTGCAAGATCACTGATGTTGTCACTTACAGCTGAAAAAGCAGCCATCTGCAGCCTCAGACCCTGTCTGGTGTACTGTTCCATATGTGCCTGCACCTCCATGACAGCCTGAAACATGCATCTAGTGGTACCAGATTTGGCACTTCTGCCAGGGGCATGATGGCCAGCAGCCCTCCCATGAGCACCCCTGTACATCTGCTTATATGGTACCCTGCCAGACATCCGGCTATGGCTGCTGTGTCCAGACAAAATAGCCATGGGTACCACACTGTCATGTGCACTGTCATCAACCACCAACTGTCCCTCTGCTATGGCCACTGGTGATGGGGTATCTATAGTCACTGTGACTGTGTGCGGGGGTGGGATGGATACCAGGGGGATGTCAAATGATGGCACAGTTTTGGCCTCTGACAACCCCGCCTGTGCCTCAACAAAACTATCATCATTTTCAATATCTGTATGGACACCAACATCAGAGGAGGGACCCTGACCCACCTCACCACCTGTGAGGGGAAAACAAGAAACGCACTTTAAGACCTGTACATCATTGTTTAACAGTACACACATATACACACACACATACACACATGCACACACACGCACACACACACACACACACACACACACACACACACACACACACACACACACACACACACACACACACACACACACACCCTGACATTCCACCATAATACTTACCTGTCCCTGAGTTTAGAGACTGTCGCAAGTTTATTCTCTTAAGTTCCCCATCCTGCATCACACTTGGAAACCTACACTAATTAATACCAGTTATTAACGTATCATTCTTCTAATTGCCTAGACAAGTGACCACAAAACATGACCTGTTACTCAATTACCTCTTTGACTTGATTGGAGTCGGTTTTACAAGGACTCACTGCTGTCATCCAGTGTTCACCCTGGGTTTGTACAGACATCGTGAGTATGGCCCCCCCATATGTTAGGGACTACTACAGTCACTCAATAATGTCCCTCTCTGGAGTGTCATACGTAACTATTGCTCAGTAGATGCAAGATATGTTGCTCTATTAACTTATTATACGGACAACACCAATATTTGGTTACACTCACTGGTGTTGTCTAGTAATTCCCCAATGCATATATAGTGCTGCATACATGGGTATTCTTTCACCTGTCTTCTGATTGCAGTTTTAACAGTATACCAGGTGTCTAGTTTCCCTCCCAATGCATGTTCCATGCTACAGACCTTATTATACTATTAGCTGTCCTGAGATTACATATCAGACAAGTATTCCTGGATTCTCATGTATCAGTCCATGTCCATGTACTGCACAATTCCAAAGGGAAGTTGAGATGTATGAACAACCCCACATTCACACATGTGCATACATGGACACACACACAAACACACACACACATACACACACATCCTACATGCATCAACCCCACTCCACTCCACCAGATTGCCCTTACAGACAAAATAACCCCCCCACACACACACATTACAGGTGAGGTTGCACGAAGATATTACAGACAGACCCCAATTATGCATCTGTCAACATGCATAACATATGGTATTCAACAGCATGCAGGGTAGCTATACTCAATCCATGCTAGCAACAGTATACATGTGTGTGATGCATGGGCTGTGTTAGTAGGTGATGCCCCTTCCCCTGGAAAACACTCCACCCATGTACACAGTATTGCTGTGCACCTGTACAGCACCACACCACGTACTGTGCACCATACCTCACAGATGTACACACCATTGCTGAATGTGTATTACTGTGTCGGTTATGTCTGCTCTGCTGATCACAACCCCTATGTGTTTGTCCAACACATACCTGGGATGATATGTGGACAGATGTCATTTGTGGATGTCTGCTGTCTGATTAACAGATGTCATCATCTGTGGTGCATGTATGAGCAATACATTATAATTACACTGACAACCGCCAACCCTTATCGTGGCTATGGGGACTGTACACACCTTTATTGATATGACACCCTCTTCCTTGATATGCTATGGGACCACATTACTGCATATGTTAACATTACACGAGCCTGATAAATGACATATGTCCTGTACAATCAAATGCAGTGTCAAACAAATGTGTTTGTTGTGCTGTTGCTGATTGAGTTGTATACACTACGTGGGTGATTATGTGTGCATGCCCTTATCATGATGGATTGTTGCACCTACTGTTATGTGTACTACAGCAGTCACTATTCCTGGCAGGGGTATACTAGCATGGGCCATCTGCATTTGCCAGTATATTGTCAGTCTGCATTACACATGTCAGGGTTATGTCTGCCACAGTTCCTGACCCTGATTACATGCAGATACAGTCATTCATAGCATCCTTTGGTTCCCTGCTGCAGTGCACTGTTGTGTCATGATGACATCCCCTCTCCACCATCAGCCTTTTTGCAGATGCTTGACAACTATGGCCTACACATGTGTGTCAGTTTGCAGTGTCCCAAACACTGAACATCATATGTAACAGCCTAGTCCCAGCTAATGAATGGCAAACATACTGGTGTACACTGGCGCACGGTACAGATGGGGATGGTGGTCCTGAGGTGGGGTGAGGTGTTGGTTGTGCAGCACATGTATCACACATGATACTGTCTGTAGGTTTCCAACGTGGTCTTGGTACAACAGTACACATTGCAACGCATACCTTTTGGGGACCTCTTCTGTTATGCATACACTACTGTAGAGAGGCCTGACTGATGTTTCCTATGGTAGAACTGTCACATCTGATTACCCTAACCCATGGGCCATACGTTTGCAGAGTCCAGGCAATTGCTGACACGGGTACTGAAAAGCCAGTACTTGCTAGACATTCCTGCAACCTCCTCAGTGTTGTGGCATGTGACTAGGCAGCCTGCATGACCGGTTTGCTACATGTGACATCATCTGTCCTGGATGGCCATCTGTTTATTTCCTACATTATTCCTGTCCCATACATCCTCGCCACATACATGACTCTCTGCACTGTTTACCATAGTATATGCAATGGTGATGTATGGCTACATGTCTAGCTCATGGGTGCTACCTGTTGGGTATGGGGCCCATGACATGGCATGTAAGATGTGTGCAAGCCACAGCTGCCTCTGTTGCAGGTAAGTGTGCACATTTGATGGCCAAACATCTTGGACAGCAGACCAATTCTTGGTGTGACACTGGGGACATGTACTTACTGGAAGGTGCATTTCCATGACAAATGCATGCAGTCAGTTCCTCAACAGCTGCTTCCACTATATTTTATCTGGAGTGTGTGCACACATATGCTTCCAGTGTTTGTGAAGGTATATATTCCCCATATTTGCTGCCCTAACATACGATTCCATATTACACACTCATTGCTCATGTTAGGACCACATTGCAGGTTGTAAGGGTTGTGGACCGCAGTATTATGATATGCCGTAGTGTAGATCTGTAACTGTTGCCATTGTAATACTGGTATATACACTGTTGTAGCACTGTATAAGGGTGATGTTTAACACATGTCCCTACTGTAGGCCATTTGTCCCACCATTATGTTCATCTCTGTGCACACATTTTGCAATGACAGGATGTTAGTTATATTGCAGGAGTCTGACATACCCTTCAGATACACCATCATGGTGACCACTGTGATGCAGTGCAGTTAACAGCAACAATATGTGAACATGTATGGCATGCATTATGGGTAGGTGTGTCAAATGTGTGCATGCAATATACCATAGCCATAACATGACCGGTGTATTGGCAAACCTGAACAAAAAACATACTCACCAGCTACAGGCTGCTGCCTTGGCAGTATACCAGAGGGACCTACATAAGTGTGTGAGAGATGTGATGCCAGGAGCCACAGCTGTGGCATTGGTACAGGGTGGGTGCAGCATTACACTACATCAACAGTACAAGCCCACAATACTACAGCTTATGCACATCGGTTTCTTACTAATATGCAGCAACAGACTATATATATGTCATATCACATATGCAAGATCTAACTGTACATATGCGGATGGATGTGCAACAGTAGTCTACTGATGTGCCCTGTGGCCTTACCTGCATGCTCCCCTGCCATTGTGTGGGTAGCACCCACCTCCATTATGCTCTCTGCCAGGTGTTGTGTGTGCGGGTGGGCAGGTGCCCTGAGGCTAGCAAGGAGCTCCTCAACATGGGTCGGGGGTGGATGGCATGACCCCCCTGTTGCAAGGTGATCCCCCCTGACTGCAGCAGCACACCGACAGGCATTGCAAAGTAAGTCAGTGCAATGATGCCTTACCTGTTCATAACTGCAGTTATGCAGGCTGACATAATTTACCATGTGGACAAGATCGTTCCACAGGGTGGTCCACTCCTGCTGCTCATGGGCTGTTCTGCCAAACAACACCTGGTAGTGCTGCACCAGGTGTGTGATGATGATCTCATTCTCGTCCACTGTATAAACAGAAAGTCTCTCACGGGACATCTTGCCTGAAAGACATAAAGATGGAAACAGGTCTGAGTAACTCACACAGCAAGGTTATCATAGTTCTTAATACACATCTCTGCCTCCCCCCGCCACCATATCTGCAACAGCAAACTGATCACATAACTCAATAGGTATGGCTACAGAATACCTACCATTGGGACATATATCGTATTGTACCACATTTTGTGCTATGTGTTTGTAGCCATGTTCACTGAGGGGACACTATCATTGCTGGCCTGTTAAGGACAATGTCACCTGCATGCCATTGTAAGGACCACTATGGTTCCATATATGCATGCAGTCTGTTTGCTATGCAATTGCTGCACATCTGTTATTTTGTGTTATTGGATATATCTATGCAGCTGTTGGACATGATCCGGGAATGTGTGGACTATTACTACCCACATATGTTCTATAACACTGACACAATAGCATGTTTAGGAAACAGTTGCCAGATGAACCACCTCTCCCACCTCATCTGGCCATGTTACCAGGCCACATGACATGTGGGACCCACCCTGGGGCCTTCTCATCTACTGGTTCTGCACTAACTTTAGGTGGAACTACCTCAGGGGATGGTGTCCCCCCCCCCGGGAGCACACACAGACATGATCATGTCACCCGAGGTTAGGTCCAGGGTCTGATACATAGGGAGCTTCACAGAGACTTGGGAGATGTGCTACAGCACCTTGAGGCCCTCAGTACACCCTCACAGGGTCCACATGCTCCTCCTGCTCAGCCTTCAGCCCAGGCACCTTCATGGCTGTGAAGCTGATGTTGTGACTGGCAATGAGTGAGGGCCTTGTTCCCATTGTTTCCATATGGGGACTCATGGGGCTTCCACATCGCAGATGACACTCCCTATCCAGGATGTTTTTTTTTTTTTTTTTGTTGTTGTGTATTGTTTTTTTTTTTTTTGGCTTTGCGTTTCTCTCTCTCTCGCTCTCTCTATCTATCTTGGTCTCTCTCCAGTAAATGGATTGAGCTGCTTTGACTAGATTGCAGCATGGATTTTGTATGTGATGCACATGATCAAGTGATGGCCTCTGCACCAATCAGTGTCCTCCACTTGCTATCTGCATGCAGCATGCTGTGTAGTACTTCCAATTACCACTGTTATGGCAACCCACTTCTGTAAACCCTACATCATGTGGGAGTGGTCCCTTTACCTTTCCTGTATGGAGGATATCCTTCCTGTGTGTTGGCAGCAGTGTTACAGGTAGCAGGTAGCAACAGCTCTTACAAGAGGACTTGCAGACTCAGGCCAGCTACATATTTGTATAAGGTTCCAGAACTACTGACAGTGTGAGTAGTGTTGTTATATGCAATGTATAGGGTTTGTGTACATACTAGTTTAACATGGAATGCAGTCTGTCTGCATAGCTCTCAACTGTGGGCATATCCACATGATGGCCTGAGGTGTGCCTGTTATGTTTTGTCTGTCCACCACACAGGTCTTGTGTCATATTTATCATTGGCATTGTGTGTGTTGAGTGCTATCAGTACATGGCTACATCCATTTGTGTTTCTGACTTCATGTTCCTGTCTAAGGGTATGTTGCAGACTATTCTGTAACACCAGCCACTTACTAGGTGTATAACAATCACATATGGGCCTGTGTTCCGGCCTCTGTCCTCCACCTACATACCAGGCTTTGTCCATATGTCATGCAATAAGGGGTTGTTATGTAATGGCCTGTGATTATGTCCTTCTGCCATTCCTGCCATCAATTCAGTGCTGTTGTGGCCCGCACACATAATGTGGAGTAGGGTCCATATATATGTGGGCTTCAGCAGCACAAAACATGTGTGCCCTTCTGCAGTCCAGAGGTCAGTGTATGTAACAGTGTTATATGCCCCTGTAAGTCAGTCTATGGGGGAGGGCTATGCACCATATATAACCTAGGCTGTTACAACATGTGAGGGATATTGGTAGTAAGCTGCCTTAAGGTAGATAGCTGTACATTACCATACATTTCACCTTGGGAACATTGGTGACCTAGTGCTTACTGCCATACAGACTGTTTTGTTTGTCAATGTGATTGTGATGTTTTCAGTTATGCATTGTTATGTAACAGATACATCCCATTGTGTCAACTTAAGTCTTTTCCCCCTAGGGATTGAGTACAGAGTTTAATTAGAGGTTGCTGGATTATACATCTGCATTACTTACTGTTGATTGATTGTTATCCTCTGGCCCAGTCTGTCTTTACTGTTATACTACTTGAAGGCCTTGGCCTGGACAGCGACATATGTTATGCTTTCGGATTACTGTATAAGATGATTGCTTTAGAGTTGCATTAATCAGTTAGTATGTATTTCAAAGTCGTAACAGCTATATGACATGGCATATACAACTGTAATAGTACACAAATAAAACTTTCTTATGTATGCAAACCTGTGTGTGGTGTTATATCCTTTGAAATCTCTGTGGGTATATGTTTCAGGCAACAATTGTCTTTTGTATGAGTGACTCATACACTGTCCATTTGAAAAGGTGGCAACTGTAGGAATTCTGGCTGTTCAATATGCTGTGCACCCTCTAAATATGTATCTTCCTAGACATATCTATGTGTGTGTATGTGTAGTTACATATATATGTGTATATATATATATATATATATATATATATATATATATATATATATACATATATATCTATATATATATATATATATATATATATATATATATATGTATATATATATAAATATTTATGTATCTGCATATATGTGTGTGTGTGTGTGTGTATATATGTATCTTTGAAATGTTTATTGCTTCCATGTTGTACATTCCCTATGGTAGCCAGACTGTACTGCATGACATGTTATTGATACCATCCTGACATCATACAGGTGGGATGGATTACTGTTAACGTTTTGTGGCCATGTTGTGTAGGGTCCTGGGTATGGGACTTGCAACAGTTGGTATTGTGTTGCAGGGCAGATATGTTTGGCTGTGGGGGAGGGGGTGATATTAATACTTACAAGATTTATTTAGCTTGGGACCCCTCACCCCAATTAACGGTGCCTTTGGTCATATATGTATTTGTTATTTACACTTTTATATCTATAGATATATATCTGCATATACATACATATATATATATATATATATATATATATATATATATATATATATATATCAACACAAAAGCCAGAAGAAGTAGCTGAATTGAACCCACTCAAAGTATTGCAGACATATATATATATATATAGATGTATGCATATACATATATATATATATATATATTTATATACATATATATATATATATATATATATATATATATATATATATATATATATATATATATATATATATATATATATATATATATATATATATATATATATATATATATATATATATATATATATATATATATATATATATATATATATATATATATATATATATATATATATATATATATATATATATATATATATATATATATATATATATATACACATACATCTACATGTGTAAATACATTTCCTGTACTGTTGAATGAATGTGCTGGATGATATGTTTGTGAAAACATCAGGGTTATGTATATCTGATATGGATTAGTGGTAAATCACCTTGGCTATGGTGCCCAGGATCCTGGGTTCAAGACTTGTAAAGGCTTTTAATTTTGTTGCTGGGCAGAACAAGGGTCGCTGGATACAGAGTGATTAAGGCACTTTTAAGCAGTTGTAAGTGGGTTTGCATGGAGGTAACCACTGCTAATTTCTGGTTACAGTTTCTTATACTGATTTAGTTTCTCAATAGCTTAACCTATGTAGACATTGCTTACCCCCACACAAACAAGCTTAAACCCATTACTGCTGCTTAAAAGTGCTTACTCCCACTTACCCCCGCACTAATTTCTTTAAAAGAAATGAAAAAGGGTTGATAGGAAAGTGGTGAAAAAGGGGCACAAAGATGGAAAGACAGTAGGGAAAATAGCTAGGGATGTGCAGGACGGGTGAAGGGAAGGTCCATAGCTGCCTATTTCTTCTACAGCAACAACTGTGCATATACACTGATTTGGAGGTAGATTTGGACACTCTTACCCCTGAGAGAGGGGTGAGGGCAACAATAATATGTTGTGAAGACAATTAGACCAGATTACATGTGTCCAGTGGACACGTGCGAAATGGACAGCTATGTATGGGGGCAAGAATTTTTTTAGGGAGCAGATTGCTTTTTTTTTAAGGTAAGAGTGGGATGTTGGGGAGGGATAGTAGGTATATTTGGGGAGGTAGGTTGGGTAGGATAACAGACAAGGCAGATAAGACAGCATACAGGGGCAGTATATGACACATGTGGGTGGTAAAAACCTTGGATGGGGAGGGGTGTTTCGAAGTCGGAAGGCCATGAGCCCCCTAGTGGAAACAGTGTGACTGAGGTCCCCACCCATGGGCAGTCACCACTGCACCTTCACGGACCCAAAGGTGGCTATGCTGGGTGCTGAGTTGCAGGGCCAGGCTGACCCTCTAGCTGTGCCACATGGCTCTCAAGCTGGTGTAGCAGATCTCCAAACTTCTTGCGGCGCTCGCTATGCACCAGACCCCGGACCTGGTGATGGGTGACAGTGACCTGTTCATGCACGCTCCCGGTGGGGGACGAGCCCCATCCCCTGAGGCAGTTCCACCTAAATGTGGTTGCAGGACTAGCTGATGAGGAGGTCCCGGGGTGGGCCCCAGACATGCTGGTGCCCGGTGCCATGGCCAGATGAGGTGGGACAGGTGGGTCTGCTGGGACTGGCCTTCCCAAACGTGCTATGGTGTTTCAATTTCACAACATATATGGGTTTGTAATAGTCAGCACATTCCAGGATTAGGTATAACAGCATGCATAGATATTCTCATTAACCCAAAACACCAGATATGGAACAGTTGCATAGCAAACCGAACACATGCATATATGAAACCACAGTGGCCATTACAACAGCATGCAGGTGCATTAATGGCAGCATGCCACCAATGTGAGAGTATTTCAACATAGCGCATGCATGGAAACAAATTTAAATATTTATGAAACAATAGGACATATGCTCCAACAGTAGATTTAATAGAGCACATACCGATTGAGTTGTTTATTTAGTTTATTGTTGCAGATATGGTGGGGAGAGAGAAAGAAGTCAATTAACAACTTGTATATCCCTGTAGTTCTCATTACTTTCCTAGTCAGTGCTGTGATCTGTACCTTACAGGTATTATTACACTACCCTATGGCCTTAGTTTGGACAGTGGTGTGGATGTAGACAACTATATATATAAACTGGGTTTTACCTGCAGTATATAACTCTTACCTGGTATACCTGCGGAGGTATTGTTTGTTAACACTACCTGACTGTTTCTACACATATTCCCAGATTCCAGGTTGATTTTATGCACATATCTGTCCATTTCTTATTGCACACACTCTGGGCATGTCTTGACAACATGCAGGTGAAACTGGGACATATTTTGACTATTGCCCTCATAAACCTTTGGTGAGTTGTACAATGACAGGTTTGTTTTATAGACATTTTCCAAATATGTACAGGCCTGAGAGTCAGTTATATGACATTAAATGCTGCCTACATGTCAGAGATGAGCATGCTGATATTCCAGGGGGGACAGGGTAACAGCCAGAAGATATTGGCCAATTAACTGGACATTCTGGAGAAATCTGTATACTTGTTGGGTATGATTCTGCATACAGCTTACTACCACTCCCAGGATTCAAACCATGGCTGTGTCTGCTAAAAATAAAACAGTGTACATTACTGTCTATCTCTTCTCTGATTTATGTCTATAAGTCTCCTGTGATTTTACAATCTGACCTTGTCAGTACAACACTCTTATACAGGGTTTCCTAGACAGTTTTATTATGTAGCATAGTGTGGATGACAGTGATGAGTAATACCTTATTATTCAGAGCAACTGCAACACTAACAATGCCATACAATACCAGAGTAAACAGTACCAGTCCAGAATTTCAATCTTTTATTTCTAGGCACAGTTTTCGTATCTGACAGACCTGTGGGGGGAATATTTGTTAGCACTATTTGACTGTTGTCACACATATTACTAGAGTCCACATTATTATTATGCACATACGTCTCACTCTGTTACTGCACACACTCTGGTCTCAGCTTCACAACATGGGGGTTGAGATGGTACATACTTTGCTTATTACTCTCATAACATTTTGGGGAGTTGCTAGAGTGACGGGTTTGTTCTTATAGATGTCTGACAATCAGTTGTATGTCATTATTTGCTGCCTAAATGTCTGGGATCATCCCACTGATTAGTCAGGGGGACATGCAGCGGATATGGCCAGTTAACTGGACATATCTGTACAGTTGTGGAGTATGATTTTGCATACAGCTTACTACCACTCCCAGGATTCGAACCATGGCTGTGTGTGCTAAAAATGCAACAGTTCACATCTCAGTTGAGTGTGCTATTTGGATTATGTTGTTTATCTTTTCACTGTTTTCTGTCTAAGTCTCTCACAGTTGTACAATATGGCCTCTTGTGATTACAACAGTCATATAGAGACATTCCTACACATTTTATTCATGTAGCACAGTGTGGGTAACAGTACTTAATACAACAGTACTATTAAGAGATTGCAACACTACATTACCATATGATACCAGAGTAAACACAGGCAGTCCAGCAGTTAGACCTTTATTGTCAAGCTGCTAACCTTTTATTTACATACAGCCTATATGAGACTCTTCCTGCCATATTGTCTGGTGTATTCAGTACATGCCTTAAACAATACAGGTTTTATACTGACAATTAACTTTCTACTACTTTTAGATTTATTTCTTATGACAGTACATGCAAGAGTGTTACTAACCTACCTCGCAATGCAACCTCTGCAATCTGCAGACATGGGCTTTCCAGTTCACAACCCCCTTGTCTGCCACTGTGAAAGACATAAAAGGAATATTTAGCCATATCTATCCATAATATACATGAGCTGGCAATTATTAAACAGGTAGTGGACTGATACTTACACACAGCTGGGACATCCGCCATTCACCTAGCCTCTTGGATCCACTGATCTAAGAGCTCCCTCTTTCTCCACTTTAGGTCAGCATATTGATGCCTGACCTGCTCACCAGTTCGAGGTATGCAAGTGGCAATGGTGAGGTCACGGGCGAGACGGTCCCAGGCTTCTGCTTTATATTGGGAACCCTGGCACTGGCCCTGCATCAGTCTCTAGTCATGGTCTTTAACAAGGAGTCTGGCCATGACTTTGGACTCTTGGATGCCCCAGCGCTGCACCCAAAATTGCACTCCTTCTCCCACACCAGTCATAGTGCCTACAGGAGGAAGCTGCAACCAGTTATGAGATGTATTCCCGCCTGTTGGGTTTAAATAGGGGTGATTTCCCACACTTTGCCATGACTGGACGGTTTTGAAAATGCTAAGCTATGGACAAACCTGCTTAACTAAGGTTAGCATTGCTTAAAGAGGTATACCAATGGGCAAACTGATTTAGCTAGCCTACACATTGCTTACACCTAGTACGCAAGGCTGTGGAAAGCTTAGTGTTGCTTAATCTTTAATTTCCATACTATTTGCTGTTTGGCATTGATTTATTATTCATTACATGTTATATATGTGTTTGGCATTCATGATTCATGTGTACGTACAATTTATGGGGTCCTTGTGTTTATTAGGGGATTTCAACACTTTATTACAGTGACACCTCAGATCTGGACTTAATGCAGTACTCCAGTTCACATATTTATATTATGTAATAGGTTATACAACATAAAATTGTATATAGATTCCTTTCACATGTTAAGTTTAATATTCCTATAGTGAGGATCTGTTAGATGATACCTCAATCTTATGGATTGCTGTGATGGCTTACTGGTTAACTACTGTGACTATAGTGTACAGAGTCCTGGGTTCAAGACCTGCAAGGGCTCTGTATTTTGTTGCTGGGCAGAACAGCGGCTGTTGCATACAGAGTGATTAAGGCACTTTTAAGCAATTGAAAGCAGATTTGTGTGGGTTTGCATGAAGGTAAGCAATCCTAACTTCCGGTTAAATATGCTTACCGAGAGTTAGCTTCAATATTGCTTAACCTATGTGTGTATTGCTTATCCCCATGCAAACGGCCTTAAACCTGCTTACTACTGCTTAAATATGTTTACTCCCACTTACTACTGCTTAATAGTGCTTACTCCCGCTTACCCCCTCACTAATGTAGACAGAAATGTAAAATGGTTGTTGGGAAGGTGGTGGATTTGGACACTCTATGGATTTATCATTCATTATACATTATACCTTCAATTTGTATCCCTGATTCATGTGCACATGTACTGTATGGGGCACTTGTGTTTATCTGTGGATTTTACAACATTATTACAATGACAACTCAGATCTGCATTTAATGCAGTACTCCAGTTCACAAATATATGTTATTTAGTAGGTTATGCAACAAAAAATAGTGTTCATAAAGTGATTTGGCATGGAAAACGTAATGTACTGGAGCGAGACTCAAACCAGGAATGACTGCTCGTAAGGCGAATGCTCTGACCATTACACTATTGCAGTACTGTTTCATTTGCATATATCTTAATATTTATCTTCTTGTGCCATTTAAGCTGCAGTATACACAGCTAAGCAATGGGCAAACCCGTGCACCTATGGTTAAATTTTATCTGTTTGATAAAATAAATAAATTGTTTATATTATGATATTTTAAATATTGCTCTTATAAAATTGGAGGGGGGTGTTGCTGGGGGTATGCAACCTCCTATTAGTGGTCTCGCTCATTGTACTAGCTAAACTGCAGTTCTTGACTGCAAGGGCATGCATATTGTGAGAGCTCTGCTCTCAGACATGCCGCCTGCACTTGTCCATGCTCTGTGTCCATTTAGGAGCTCAGGCAGCGTGCCTTCATTAATATTCATGGCGTGCTGCCCGTGCTGCTCCTAAATGGTCGCTTCCATGCAGGACTAAGCTAGACCTGCATAGAAGATTGCTGAATCTGGGTTTATATTGATTACTGCCTTCTACTAATCCACTGTGAATACTTTATGAGATTCATTAAAATTGAATGCTAATACATTGATACAGAGTAGTCTCTTATAATAGTATTGTTGGTATATTTACAGTTTACTGACTACTGCTACTATTACTAGTGGCAAAAGAAATGTGAATTTAGCTGATATTGAACTGAAAATATCTAGTTTTGCCTGCCAGGAAAAGAAATAAACTTATCTTTTACACTTTGTCCTACTCAAAAAAGCAAACTATCCTTGTCTTACATTTATTTTCAATATAATTTGCACACTACTGCTGCTGACAATACATGCAAACACATGCATGCACACATGCAAAACAACACACTGACACCAAAGCCTCAGCACAAGGAATTTAGGGATATGTGGTATGTTCCACTAGTGTGACACCTACATATGGAGCAAGACTACATATCCATAAACTCCTTGCATAAGTAATCAATACATTGCAACCTGCTATAGTAACATATCACAGGAGTCACAGATGAGCAGACAGAAATTTAACATGACTGAGTGACAGTGGACTAAAATGAGAAGTGCAGTGAACTGAAGACTGCAGTGACAAACACAGGACTCCCTCCCCACCTTTGGCACTAAGTTTTATTAATTTGGGCAATATCTGCAATTTATGGATATCATCAATGCTTTAGCCCAGCTAATATTTTAAGGTTTTGTATCTGTAGTTTATGGTAATGTATCTTTAAGTGACTTTGCATCTTTCACTATAAAAACAGATCTACATGGTTATCTTGTATGGTTCTCTTTGTGAAACACTTATTAACTAAAGTCACTGATCTAGCAGTACATTACCTTGAGTTCATGTCTTTATTTGGCTTGAAAAAGCTAAATATTATACAGTGTCAGAAGTAATAAAAAGAAGCAGGGTGCACCTGTAGCCTATTGCAAATCTATCTACAAGGCAGATTGTCAGAAAAAATGAAATTATTGAAAGAGAAGTTCACATAAGTCCTAATTACAAGTTTTATAGCTGAAAAGCTTAAGATAATGCAGTGGGCCACTTTTCTACATGCTACAGGGGAATAGGGGATAAAAGTGTATATTTTGTAAGTCAGTGAAGTATAGAAACTGTCTCAATGAAACAGTTCCAGGACTGCTGCGAGCCATGAACAAATTTGTATTATTTGTAATTTTTTCACAAGAGTACAAGTTCCTTGGCAAAATACTACTGCAGATTAATAATTTAAATAATTAAGCCAGAGTCTGTGAATCTGATCAGCTGCATGATTCACTTGTAAGAGATAGAATTATTTGTTGTACATTTACTGATCAACTTAGAGCAGAGTGCTGTGAGAAATATTACCAAACACTGAAAAATTCATGAATGTTAGTAGATGCAGATGAATTATGAGAACTGTGTAAAACAACATGCGAGACAAAGTAAGAAAATTTGGCAAAACAAGAGGGAAGCTTGACTGTGAAATTCAGGTAACTGACAAGTGTTGTATGCAGTATGACTGTAAGCATGAACTGGAAATTCATCCGACATTTGGTCACTTATCCAAGCCATTTGAAAAGTGAATTAATTTTGGTAAAGTACGTAAAATGCCAAAATGTAAATCAGTGTTGAACCAGTTTCGTGTGGTGGAACAAAACCAAAACGATGATTTAATATGTCACTATAATGTGAAGAAATTGGACAGTGTGCAAAGTATGAATCAGAAAATATGGTGGAGTGGAAGGAGTTAGGGAATTTGGTCAAAGCAACTTAAAATTAATGAGTAGTTTAAACAAGGCTTTGGAACAGAATGTAATGAAATGTCTGCTTATCTTCAAATAATCAAATTTGAGATATAAGCAAAATCTTTCCTTCTGTAAGTTGTTTACTTATTCAGGTCATTTGTTCACCACCGGTATAGCAATAACCCACACCTGGGTGTGGGTAATGTTGGATTTACCCACGGTTGGTGTGGTTTGGTCACGAGGGCGAAGCCCGAGTGGCCAAACAAAGACAACCGTGGGTAAATCCAGCATTACCCACACCCAGAAGTGGGTTATTGCTATTATACAATGACATTATTTAAGAAAAAAAATAATTACTTTTCTTAAATAATGGCATTGTATAATGCCTCCTTGCTGCCCTTCCACAGCTGTCTGGTATTCTGCGGCAGTTCTGATGTACTGCGCATGCGTATGCTTACACAGTTCATCAGAAATGTGGGCAAAAGCAATGGAGAAAGCAAGATCTCCATTGCTTTTTACAAACTGTCTCGCTATGTTAAAGGAGTTTAACATAGCGAGACAGCTTGAAAAAAAGCAAAGGAGAATCTCCGTTGCTTTTTTTAAAGCTGTCTCGCTATATTAAACCCATTTAACATAGCGAGACAGTTTTGAAAAAGGCAACGGAGAAATCAAGATCTCCGTTGCTTTTTACAAAGTGTCTCGCTATGTTAACGCATTACAGCTAAGTGACATCTTCAGGAGTTTCTGCAGTTACCTCCTACTGCTCCTCTAGGTGTCAAATATTTTCTGTTCAAATTTGCATTAATAATTCCAAAACCATGCTACATACAAGGTATCAGAATATTTTATCTTGAAGCATACATGTTGGCAAACACAACTGCATTGATATATGACCTCTGTCAGTGACTATTTGTTAGTACTGTAAGGTGATAACTTAATTTTTTAAAGGCTGAAGCCACACCCACTGGGAGTTAAAGGTACACACTCGAAACAGCTCTCCTGGAAGGAATGAGTTAAAGGAGTTTAACATAGCGAGACAGCTTTAAAAAAAGCAACGGAGAATCTCCTTTGCTTTTTTTAAAGCTGTCTCGCTATGTTAAACTCATCTAACATAGCAAGTCAGTGTGTAAAAAGCAACGGAGATCTTGCGTTCTCCGTTGCTTTAAAAAAAGTTATACTAAAGGAAAAAGTCCGGATGACCGGTCCTTTTTCCATTAGTATAACTCTGATTTACAACATGCATGCTGACCAATCAGCGTGCACGTTTTAGAATATTAATGGGGGGTTGTTGTCTAATCAGAAATAACTAACTTTAGAATACAAAAATAAGAAACATGACTCAGTTTCATATTATTAGAATAAAAAATCAATTTTGAATTTTTTGATTTGGAAACTTGGTATGGTAAAATGACTCAAGATGTACAGATATAAGGCAATGATTTTTTGCAAAATGTTGATCTGTAGCATTTGCAGGGTTTTTTTATCACAAACAGACTGATCGTATCATATCAGTATTTGTACGTTCCCAGAAAGTTTCAGAACATATAAAAAAAAAATGTTAATGAATTCCACATTATAGAGATTATGGTGGAGATTTCAAAACAAGATGAACAAATGACTGGGTGAGCAACCTAATTACTGTGGCAAAGCACAGAATTCATATATGCATAGACCTGCAAGACCTTATTAAAGCATTTAGGAGGTAACATTTTATTCTTTATACTGAAAAATAATTAACTGGGTAGGAATGCAATGTTTTTCTCTGCTCTAGATGCTTATCAAGTGTTTTGCCAAATTAAGGTAGAAGAAAAATGCTATAAGCTACTGGCATTTCTTTTTTATTACACTTTTATTGACATTATCACTTGTGAAATAGGCACATTTGCATTTATACACAAGTAATCAAACTGTATTAACAAATTAACATTAACAAACATTATACTTCACATATATTGGTATTTATCTTATAACTTAAGCAACATTATATAAATTATTCACTTCCTGCCTCTTTTTTAAATAAGAAACATCTTTATTAAACTGTCACTTATGTCATAAGCAATCATACATTTCTATAAATGAAAGCAAACCACATTGACACAATCCTAGTTGCAAGCATTTTACATCACAAACCATACTGACACACTTCCATTTGCAAACATTATACATCACTTATTATCTACCCAATCATTTTCAGTCAAACATTACATAGCTCATTTAAGTCCTGCCTTCTTTTAAACCTCATTCCTTCCCGGGATGTATTGGTACCACATTTCCCATTTTTCCTGTGTAGTTTGCTCCTACCCTTTTCTAAAGATCTCAATTCCAGATGTTTTGTCTCTGTTACTATATTCACTACTTCTAATATAGCTGGTTTAGATTCTGATTTCCATTTTTAGTAATTGCTTTTTTGGCAGCCACCATAATTAGATGCAGCAAGGCCTTACCATATCTAGGCAATTCCGATTCTGTATCACAGCTCAGAAAAATTATCTCCCTCATCACACCAATCCACCCACACAGCATCTCTGACAGTGAATCCTGCGGGGAATCCTTAAAGTCCACCAATCCACTGCACTCCCAGAAAATATGTTCTCAATTACCTCTTCCTTCCCAATCACACCTCCAACATTTGCTGTCTACCTGAGGAAAAATTGTCTGGAGTCTACTTAGGTATAAAACTATGTATGTAACATTTCCAAGCAAAAATCCTAAATCTTCTAGATTTTGTTGCATATTTGAGAGACATACGTATATCCTCCCATTGTTTATTTGTGAATTGCTTATCTAGGCTCTCTTCCCAAACTTTTCTAACCTCCGCTGATTGATTCTTATACTTATAATGCAATATTTTATATGATCTACTAATTATTCCTTTTTTAATGGCAGCTTCTGCTATAGAGTCTACTAAAAACCTTATCAGTGCTGGTCTTTCATTTAGGGCACCACTTTTTCTTTCTTTTTCCTATACTATGACATCAGTCCTTGATAGGGAAGGCAATCTCTAACCTGCAGTCCAAATTCATTTTTGGCCTCTTCCCATTTTATTAACTTTTCCTCTCTAGTTATTTGCTCCCAATATCTTGGTTCCTTTGCCAGTTTTCTCCAATAAATTCTAGCCCCCTTTTACCTATTGTCTATATTCCTAATTGCAGTCATCCCTACTGGGAGACTCTCCTTCCTCCATTCCCATGTTGACTTATTTCTTAGAATACTTTCTGCTACTTTATGGATATAATATTCTGTATAATTATTGTTATTCTCCTTAAAGACCTGCATCCAAAATCCCAGTCTCTCCTTGTTTCATGAGCTTCCCCTGCTTTCAACATCATCCCTTTACACTCTGAATTATAGTTTTCTGCTTGTGCTATACATAATAGCCTTAATTGTGTAGCTCTGAAATATCCCTTCAAATTGGGTAATCTCAATCTGCCCTGTCATACTGGAAGAATGAGTGTATTCCACTTGACTCTTGGCTTCTACCCCTCCCAGATAAAGTCCTTCAATTCTTTATTAATTGCTATCCACAACTTCTCCTCTGATTGATAAAAATATGACTGAACTGTGTATACGACTAAAAAAAGCAATGTCTTTTGGCTTTTCCCAGTTAGAGGTCACCATGATGTCGAGTTGCCAGCCTGGTACCCAACTTTCAGAGAAGGCACACACACACACACACACATACACACACACACACACACACACACACACACACACACACACACACACACACACACACACACACACACACACACACACACCTACCTGCATGTCTTTAAAACTCACTCGACAGCAGGGAGGACATACACACTCCACACCGAAGGAGCTCCAGCCAAGAATCCAACCAAAGAACCTCTTTCTGCGAGGCATCAATGCTAACCACTGCACCACCATGGCCACTTGACCTGTGTATAAGACTAAAGGGAATAAAAACATTTTGACTGCTTGAATCTTACTATCCATATCCATATAACAAAGCTTCCAATTCTCAGTTTTTGTATAATCTTTTGTTTAGTCTCTTCCCACATATCCTTAGCTGCCACACCAGAATCATTTTAATCCATACTCCTAAATACTTCATTTTATCATGTCCCCATAAATACAGTTATTCCTGAACCAATTTGTGTATGGGTATATAATTTACTGCTATTGCCTTTGTTTTAGCTTCATTAATTTTATATCCTGAAAGATCTGAAACTGTCTCAACATGTTCCACAATACTGAAATGTCTCTTTCTGGTTTTGTCAGGTATAAAATAATATCATCTACAAATAGAGACAGCTTTTCTTGATTACCATACCAATTATATCTTTGAATTTCTGAGTCCCTTGTTTTCTTTGCCAGTGGTTCTAAGCATAATGCAAATAACAAAGGGGAAAGAGGACACCCCTGCCTAGTTCCTCTGCTCAAGCAGACATTATCAGAGAGGACCCCACCCACTTTAATTTTTGCCTCCTTGTCCCTCATATATCCTCCTAATCAACCTTATAATTTTTCAGGAAATGAAAATGCTCATAAAATCCCAGCTTACACTGTCATGCTTTCGCTGCATAAAGATCCACCAACAACAATGGTATTTTCTTACATCCTGCTTCCCTCTGGATCATCAGTATTTTGTTTATGTTTGTCAAAGGTTTACTTTCTCCGCCACAAAACCACATTGATCCATAACTATCAA
Source organism: Protopterus annectens (assembly GCF_019279795.1). Lineage (NCBI taxonomy): Eukaryota > Metazoa > Chordata > Ceratodontiformes > Protopteridae > Protopterus > Protopterus annectens. The sequence goes on from NC_056725.1 coordinate 1,893,187,661, forward strand.
TGTTGGCATTACTTTTGTCATTCTTCTAGCCATTATAGACATGAACACTTCATAATTATGATTTAGTATTGAAATGGGCCTGTATCAAGCTGGGTCTAATGGATCTTTACCCTGTTTAGGTATTACAGCTACCACTGCTTTTTTTCCAGGATGTTGTTGGTATTTTTCCTTCTCTTAAAATATACTTAAAGAAAACCCTCCAGACCTTTATCAGTTTTTCCCTCCTAGCTTCCAAACTTCCACAGGAATACTACTTATTCCTGGGGACTTTCCTGCAGATTGGTTATACATCACTCTTTTTATTTCATCTCCTCCTCTCCTAACCATTAGTAATTGAGCCTCATCTACCTCTAACTTTGGCATATTTAATTCCAGGACCAAGCCCCACAACCTTTCGAGGACTGAACAACAGGTCATTTGGGATTTACAACAAAACAAGGATCTGGTGATTTTACCAGCTGATAAGGGTGGGGCTATAGTGGTCATGGATTGGTGTAAATATGATGCCAAGGCCCAGAGACAGTTGAGTAATGGCAGGTATTACATGCATATGCCCTTGGATCCCGGTCCTACAGTTAAACAACAAATTGACCAATTTATTTTGTTAGGGAGGGATGAAGGCATTATTTCTCAGTCCACTTTCTACCATCTAACTGTCCATGATCCTAGGCATCAGTATTTATACCTGTTACCAAAAATCCACAAAAATGTACATGATCCCCCTTGATCACCAATTGTATCTGGTCGTAGATCTGGGACAGAACCATTGTCACAGTTCTTTACACAACATCTTCGGCCTCTACTCAAATATGTTAGATCTCGCATCCAGGACACCACCCAATTTCTACAGTTAATCTCGAACATACAACTTGAAGCAGGTTGGTTGTTATGTACCCTTGATGTAGCATCTCTGTATACCAATATTCCTCATTGGGTGGGTTTATTACCCCTTGAATATTGGCTTTGCCAAGCCGAGCTCTATCCACCCGGTTTCAACACATTTCTTATTTGCCTTGATGAACATGCTCTTACAAAGAACACCTTCTGTTATAATGGTAAATGTTTCTGGTGGGTCCAGGGTACAGCTATGGGGACTTCTTCTGCCCCCATTTATGCTGACCTTTTTATGGCTTATGTAGAAGAGCAATTGATTTATGATGTCACCCACAATTTATATCTTGAGGAAATTGATATGTGAAGACGCTACTTAGATGATTGCTGGATGGTTTGGAAAGCTGATGAGGTGTATTTGCATGAGTTCATGGAATATATCAATGGTAACAAGTGGGGTATCCAGTTTACTGTCAATTACAATGTTGATCATATCACTTTTTTGGATGTTTTGATCACCAGAAATCTGGACCACACTTTGGATACTCAGGTTTTTCGCAAGTATCCACAATATAACTCATTATTACATGCCTTCAGCTTTCACCCACCCCATATCACATGCAACATCCCCAAGTCACAGTTTTTTTGTATAAGATGAATTTGCTCACACATAGATAAATACCATCATTATAAACAGGACCTCATCAACAGATTTAAATCCTGAGAATATAAAACTGGCACGATACTCACTGCCAGCTATTTGGCATCTTCCATGAATAGGAATGACTGTTTGATGTACAAAGATAAACAACAACTTGGTCAACCTGTACTCAGAGTGATCACTACTTTTGGATGCAATACCAATGTTTTGTTAGCTTCTGTTAACAAACAATGGAATATACTATTAGAAGATGAAAGGCTATCAGGCTTCCTTAATGACAGATGTCTCTTTTCTTATCATAGAGTAAAAAACATGGGTTCGTATTTTAATCATTACAAACAAGGTTTGATTTTGGGGGAATAATCCCAAACTATCTTAATTGGGGAATTATTGCAGGGGTGCTATCCATGTGGTCATTGTGTTCATTGTGTCAGGGTGGCAAAGTCCAAACAGTTTACAAGTAGAAATACTGGGATGGTCTTTGACATTAGATTTTTGGCCAACTGTGGAACCAGTTGGGTTATATACCTGGCTACCTGTATATGTTCTGCTTTCTATATCGGGCAGACCTCCCGTTTGGTGAGATTACGGATATCCGAACACCTCAGTGATATCAGGCTAAAAGACCTAACAATGCATTATTTAAGCATTCTCTGGTTCACACTACAGCCTCTTTTTGGTTTACTATCATTGACAGAATAGTTGGAGACCGGGATAATAAATTAGGTTGGCACGATATATTGAATAAAAAAGAAAAAAAAGTGAATAATTAAGCTGGGGTGATTATTTCCACCAGGTTTAAATGAACACTTATAGCCAACCAATCAGCAGGACTTTTGTTGTGCTGTGTTATTACACTAATGTATATCAGGCTTTACTTTGTTGTATGATTTTAACACTGAGGAAGGTTTAGTTACTTTTGGGCTGAAACCAGTCAGTTTTGCCTAATTTACATTTAAATAAACATACATGTTATTGAGGCACCTTACACTTTTGTGTTCTGGCCTTTGTGTGTTTTTTTTGCATTCAGTGATTTTTGGGCCATACACTTGCAGTACTTGCAGGAATTTCTCATTATGTTATTTAATTCTTCCATAAACATTTCCATTTGTATCTTTTCTTAATTTCCATATTTCTCTGCCTTATACAGACTTTCATATAATTTCTAAAAGATTTCTAATACCTCTACAGGAGGCTATACAGCCTATTAGACCTATTAAAGACCTATTAATCAGAATATGGCAACCATTAATGAACAAGAGAAGCAAAGTACTAATAATAAACTCAAATGTACACTCACTTATAGTACAGACTGTAGAAATGTATGTGAGGTTATTAAAAGGCTTTGGCCAGTGTTGATTGGAGACAGCAAACTAAAAAGCATTGTTGGGGAGCAACCAATCTTCACCTTTAAAAATAAAAAGAACATCAAGAGATTATTATGTGGAAAGGATGGCTTTGGCCATCAGATTGAATCTGAAAGGGAAGGGAAGGCACTTTCAAGTGCAGTCGATGTAAAGCCTGTCCAAGTATTGACAGCAACAATGTTTTTATTACATCCGGTCTCTAAGAAGAGCTATCATTTCAAAGTACATGCTAACTGTAACAGTCGCCGTTTGGTCTTCCTTGCTTCCTGTTGTCTATGCAGTGCCTTTTACACTGGCAAAACAGACCAGCAATTGAAAGATAGGGTCTTACAACATCTGAGGGATATTAAGAGCAAAGACCCGAAGAATGCACTTCCCAACCATATCTCTGAACACTCTTCACACAGGTTTCTATTCAAGGTCATACAATGTGTGACTTTAGGAAACAGAGGTGGAGATGTACATAACAACACTGAATTATGTGAAATACATTGGATTATCAACCTGAGGGCTGATCGTGCTCTTGGTCTGAATTCTATGGTTCCCCTCAAACCTGTTCTCAAAAACGGGATTAAGTATGAGGAGATGAAAGTAGATCATACTGGTTATGAATTGTGTTCATGATTTATCTACATCAGATCTGTTAATCAAACCATAGAGTTATATTTGTCTGCTGCTATGGAAGTTCTATGCAGTGCTAGTGAATCACACAACAAAATCATGTACCTTTATTATTTTTTAAGAGTCACTGCTTGCACTTAATAAATGCTCGTTGGGTGTACAGAATATTATATTCTAGTGGAATTTATATCTATGTCTTATGAGTAGCTAAATCTAACTTAGATTTTCCATAGAGATATCTCCTACACACATTAAGAAGTTACTGCTTGCACTAAAAAGTGCTGTTTGGGCCATCAAAGCAATGCCTTTTTGCGTAAAACTCCCATTTATATGTTATATGTAGGTGAAACTGAAAATTAATCATATACTCTCCTCAGGGACATGCCATATATATTTTATATAGATATATAATATATATATATATATATATATATAAGGTCTATATTAGATGAACGAAAGTTCATCTTAGTGAACGCTCACATGAGCGAATATCCAGGTACTCAAAACTGCAATTGTGGGGGGCTGCGCCTCCCACACCCCCCTAAATATATATTCCAACTCCAAGATCACACTACAGTGAGGAAAGGGCAAATATTCCCATCTTCACTGTACCACGATCTCGCAATTGCGGTTTCAAGTTCTGCAATATTCGCTCATGTGAGCGTTCGCTAATAGACCCTATATATATATATACTTTTTTACAGGACATTTCTCATATTTTAGCTGTACTCTATACTTCCAGTAAAAAAGCCAAAATAGATCAGGCCTAGATGTGTAAATTAGTCTGAGATGGTTTGCTGCCTATTGGCTGAGTCCCAGAAAGTGCTGCCGTTATAGGGCAAATAGTGATTTTACTTCATTGGATCAATCAAAAGGTGTAGGCAGCGTAGGTCTGGCTTAGATATGTAAATGAGTTTTAGATGTCCTGTTGCCTATTGGTTGAACCACAGAAAATGCTTCCCTGATACGGTAAACAATACCTTTGTCTCATTGGGTCAATAAGAAGTTATGCCAACATAGGTCTGGCTTAGTTACGTAAATGAGGCTGTGAAGGCTTGTTGCCCATTGGTTGAGCTTCAGAAAGTGTTGCCCTGATAGGGTAACTAATGATTTTCTTCTATTGGGTCAATCAAAAGGTGTGCCCTGTAATTATATGATTTGATTGGTTGATTTTTTTAAATAAAAAGAAAGGGCTGCAGGAAGTCATGATCTGAAGAAGGCTATATGCCGAAAGCACTTATCTGGTTTTGCTAGCTCTCACTCCATTTATTGGTTTTTATTTACATATTTTTTTATATTTTTCACTAAATTTTGGTTTTAACAATTTCTCAGCTGTGAAGGTACACTTGAGCTGTGTTTTTTTTTATTATTCACTGCACCACCATGGACACTTGGCCTGTGTATAAGACTAAAGGGAATAAAAACATTTTGGCTGCTTGTATCTTACTATCCATATCAATATATCAAAGCTTCATATTCTCAGTTTTTGTATAATCTTTTGTTTAGTCTCTTCCCACATATCCTTAGCTGCCACACCAGAATCATTTTAATCCATACTCCTAAATACTTCATTTTATCATGTCCCCATAAATGCAGTTATTGCTGAACCAATTTTTGTATGGGTACATAATTTACTGCTATTGCCTTTGTTTTAGCTTCATTAATGTTGTATCCTGAAAAGATATGAAACTGTTTCAACATGCTCCACAATACTGAAATGTCTCTTTCTGGTTTTGTCAGGTATAAAATAATATCATCTGCAAATAGCGACAGCTTTTCTTGACTACCATACCAATTATATCTTTGAATTTCTGAGGCCCTTATTTTCTTTGCCAATGGTTCTAAACATAATGCAAATAACAAAGGGGAAAGAGGACACCTCTGCTTGATTCCTATGCGCAAGCAGAAATTATCAGAGAGAACCCCACCCACTTTAATGTTTGCCTCCTATTCCCTCATATATCCTCCTAATCAACCTTATAATTTTTCAGGAAATGAAAATGCTTCACTTGCCCTGCTCATAAAATCCCAGCTTACTCTGTCACATGCTTTTGCTGCATGAAGACCCACCAACAACAACGGTATTTTCTTACATCCTGCTTCCCTCTGGATCATCAGTGTTTTGTTTATGTTTGTCAAAAGTTTGCTTTCTCCTCCATAAAACCACAATGATCAATAACTATCAATTTTTGCATTACGTTTGTCATTCTTCTAGCCACTATAGATATGAACACTTCATAATCATGCTTTAGTATTGAAATGGGCCTGTATCAAGCTGGGTCTAAGAGATCTTTACCCTGTTTAGGTATTACAGCTACCACTGATTTTTTTCCAGGATGTTGATGGTATTTCTCCTCCTCTTAAATCATAGTTAAACAAAACCCTCCAGACCTTTGTCAGTTTTTCCCTCCTAGCTTCCAAACTTCCACAGGAATACTACCTATTCCTGGGGACTTTCCTGCAGATTGGTTATACATCACAATTTTTATTTCATCTCCTCCTCTCCTAACCATTAGTAATTGAGCCTCATCCTGACCTCCCAACCGTCCCGAATTACTTGGTTTTTACCAAGTTTTGTGGTTCAAGTGAAGGGGTGCCATGATTACTGAGTGGCACCCCTTCATTTCCAATTTCTTTGCCTTGGTTTTTTTATTTTGTTTTTAATTTTCGCACTGTCGGAGCTGACATCATCATGTACATGATAACGTCAGCTCTGTCAGCACTACCAGCCAGTCGGAATTGAGCTCCTTGAGCTCATGTCATCATTTCTGGCTGGCTGCAAGCAGTTGCTGCATTTGAAAAGCTTGCCGCCAGTTCAGAGAGAAACACTTAGCTGCCTGCCATTCGTTTTTAATCTGGGACTTGTATTGCCTGGGAAAGAAAGCTGCCGTTCATGCTGGGACTAGCTGAGAAAATATGCTGCTGTATGATTTAAGCTGCTGCCTGCCCAAGAAAGCTTTGCCGTTCAGGACTGGTATTAGGTAAGGAGGAACAGGAACCAGCTGCCATTCGTTTTCTGCTGTTTATTTTAAATGCGAGGACTGCTGCCATTCATTTTAAGCTGCTGTATTAGGAGCTGCCATTTGTTTGAACAAAGTGTGTGTGTGTGTGTGTGTGTGTGTGTGTGTGTGTGTGTGTGTGTGTGTGTGTGTGTGTGTGTGAAAATGCTAGAAAGAAGAAATACTGCCTACAACACGGTTAGGAGTAGAAAGAAAACAAGTGGAACATTTTCTTGTTTTGGTTGCATTGCAGGCAATGTAGAATGATGGTGAATAGTCCTTATGTGGTAAAAATATAAAAAAAAAATGCTATAGCTGATTTCAGTAGAAGGCACACCTTTGGTATCAGTCAACTGACTTATGCTCATTGTTTAGCATGTGACTGTTTTTGTATAGGGAAAGCAGGAAACTCAAGAAGGAGTAGGTAAGCACATAAGTCTTAAGAACAAAGGTGAAATTAATTCTTTATACAAGCATAGTACACAATGTGGAGGTTTTTAAAAGATTTACTTCCTTTGTATGCAAACAGGTAATTAATGATTTTAGAGGTGGAAATTCAGAAGCAGATAATTTGGCAGTTTCATTTTAATTCATTTAGAACTCCAGAGATAAATGGTTCAGTTAATTTTGTGTTTTCCTTAAGAAAGGGAATCTGCATTATTGATTTAATGATGTTTTATTTGATAGAACGTGCTATGTGATCTTATCAAGTTTGTATTTAATTGGATGTTTTAAAGTTCCTTGTACATTCATAGGAATGAAACATAGTCATTAAAGGTGTGTTATTGGAGTTTGCATAAGCTTATCAGTTCTCATACATTATAGGATGTTATCAGAAGCACATAGTACATTGTGCGAACCTGCTTCTAGCAGGTCTGCACAACGTGATAGGTGTTTCTGATTCAGACAATGCTGTATTACTAATGCATTATGCAGCCACAGGTACGTAGTGATACATCAGTCTGTCAGATATGCAAATATGGTAGTCTCGAGGGGCACAGCCAATTCAAACTAGTCATGACTGCTTCCTTAGAGCCTTATAATGGGATCAAAATACCTCAGCAGAGCATTTCAAAGACAGGTTCTTCCCTTCTTTTTTGGAATGAAGCAATGGGAATTTACACTTTACAGTGTGTTGTGTGTGTGAAAATGCCCCTACACCTGGTGGCTAGAGGTATTTAGGCTCAAACCCTGTACCTTTGGTACAGGGCAAAAAGAGCCTAAAGGCCATAGCCACCACCATTTCTCAGCTTTACCTAGATTTTGTGCTAAGAGTTGAGAGCTATGGTGACAACAGAATTTGTATTCCCCTATTATTGGCTTTGTTGTTTGTGCTAAGTGGTTGAGACTTGAGAGCTATGGTGAGAAGTGAGAACTGAATTCACTAAATGATAGCCATTAAGTTTCAGTCTTCCTATTGTTTAAACTGCTGATTTAGCATAGTGGTATGTTGCACTAACTGTAGTGTGTGTGTATAGTGTTCTGGGTTCAAGACTTGTCAATAACATGCATGGGGGTAACACATTTTATTCTAGCAACTTTCCAGAATTATACAAGCAATGTTTAAAATGTGTTCCTGGTTTTTGACCTTTTGTCCCCCCGCCCAAAAAAAACCCCTGAAATTGAAAGTGAGAGAAGCTGTGCAAGATGCCTATGGCTTACACTACTGTCATTCTGTTTATAGTTTGGGTGTGGAAGTAGACTTTTATGATAGAAATGTTCTGAATTGGGCAGTTTTGTAATTATTGGTTCATGCATTTTCTTTCATTGCCTACAGTACAGCCTACTGGAAAAATGTTCATTCAAACAATAAATTTAAAATGTGCACTGTCTAACAAGTGTGCTGTATTATACAAGGAATATAACTTAATAAAGTCAGGAAGGTGTATCAAAGAAAAGAACACATGTATGGTTCTTGTTTTGTGTGCAAGGGGCCAATGATTTGAAAACAGCCCAAAGGTAATCTTTATCCCTTATTGGCCAGATGTATTTTCTTTGGATGTGGTGCAGGTTTCAGTTAGGGTTGCCACCTTTTCAAATGGCCAAAGTGGGACATTTTCGGGACACACATCAGATTTTACAGGCCGGCACATACCCACGGGCAGTACAAAGGATAGAACTTAACTTTTTTTTCCTAAATAAAAGCTTATTCTTGTAGCAGTTTAGTTGCTTATTATGTTTCTTGTAACATTTAGGAATTTTAGATACAGAAATAACTATTTTATGCAACTATTACATAAAATATGGGACATAATTATGTCCTACAATCTCAGGACATTTGCCCTTTTTAATATTTTTTGTCAGGACACAACTGCCCAAAGAGGGACTGTCCCTCTCAAAGTGGGACAGGTGGTAACCCTAGTTTCAGTACTGTTTTAATGAATGTGATTTTCAAGGGGAGAGAAGTTTTAATGCCAAGTCTATTTTCATTGTGAAACAATATTACTTTATTTATCAGATGTCTGTTAGTGTTTGTGCATTGATGATGTGCCTCAAACTGTAAAAATAAAATCCAGATCTTCATTATAGAAGTAAAGCAGTATGCACACATTAGTGTTTATGGTAAATGGGGCGAAATAGCCAGGCAATGGGGCATTAGAATGGCTGCAGGGGGACTCTGGTGTCATATTTTGGTTGTCTGTTCTTCAGTTTGTGTTTGAAAGTTGGTATCCCACAATTCCATCGGAGTGGGTGGGGTTACATAATTATGTATGCAAATGAGATGTTAATCAGCGTACAGATTTGAACCTATTTTTCATGGCCCTTGTCCAGATTTTTGATGTTTCCAGGTTGAAAGGTATGGCCTCATCTACCTCTAACTTTGGCATATTTAATTCTTCCATACACATTTCCATTTGTATCTTTTCTTAATTCCATATTTCTCTGCTTTATATAGACTTTCATATAATTTCCAAAATATTTCTAATACCTCTGCAGGATCTCTTGTTACCTTCCTTGTTATAAGCTCCCTAAGTTTAGCAACAGCTCTTTCTACTTTCTGTTTACTGAGTTGTTGTGCTAAAAGTTTTTGTGATCTACTGTTATTATCAAAAAACAATTGCTTAACAGCAATCTTTCTAAACTCATGCATATTATCGAGGTAATCCCTTATTTTCTGCTTAGCATTCTGCAGTTAATACTCTTCTTGTTCTGTGAGTTTCCCCCTACTCTGCAATGTCAGTCCCTCTAAATAATTCTTGTTACTTCTTAACCATCGCTCCCTTTCTTTTATTCCCACCCTATTTTTAAATTCTACCTTTATTTTATCCCACTCCCTAGCTATATTTTCAGGAGAAATTTCTATCCTTTCTAATAGCTCCTGAATAATCTCCACTACTCATTCCTTAACTCATTATATCTGAGTGACTAATTCAAGTGCATCTACAGTTAACTCCTACAGATGCTTTTAGTTGTCAAATATTGCTTGTTCGTATTTGCATCAATAATTCCAAAACCATGCTACGTACAAGGTTTTAAAAGATTTCATCTTAAGGCTTACAAAATGGCAATCTCAGCTGCATTAATATTTGACCAGTGTCAAGTGTAGGTAAAGAGATATTAACTGTTTTTTTCTGACATTAATTTATATAGATATAATTTTCACATTTTTTTAAATATCTCAACAACCAAGTAAGACAGATAGAACTCCTCAGCCTCATATGAAAGCTTACTGCATGATGAATAAAATGATACTGATAGTATGTGTGTAACTTCAGTGGTTGTTGAGATATTGTACGTTGTTTACAAAATATTACAAATGTAATAGTTACTTTGTTTACTGTGACTTATACAATTCAGTTTACGACTTAGAACCTAAGGAGTACTACCACTATAAAAATAATTTGTACCGAAGGATTTGCCATTTATACTTCTTTCATAAACCCTATGGTTCCAGGGATATAAATATTTGTTTGAAATGTGAGGACATAATTTGATTTGGTCAAAAGGCTTAGACTCCACCCATTGGAAGCTGCAGTGCAAACGTTATGAGCTCCATTAGTGTGAATGAGTTCAATTCCTCTCTTTTCAACAGGTAGGTGGGAAAGTGCCATTGTCTCATTTTTATTTCATTCCTCTGTGTTTTTATTTTAGTTATTATTGGCCCATGATCTGAAATAGTTATTGGGTGCGTATCCAGACCTTCAATTAAATGCACATGTTCCTGTAAAATGCAAATTCTATCGAGCCTAGCCCAGTTGTTATATCATGGGGAATAATATGTAAATTCACTCCAAACTCCTATTACTGAATTCACATCTTCCATGCCAAACATTTTCATATATGTCTTTAAAAATCTACCTTCCTTTATTATACTTTTCCTTCTGGGCCCCAGACACATCTTCACTGCTGCAAATCACATTCTATTCCCTGCCTATAAGTAATGTTCCTTGCTTTAAACTGATTATTTTTCCCAGAATTTTCTTAAGCTCCATTATAGCAGTTTTAGGTGGAATATAAATACATGCTAGTGCAGTGGTTCCCAAACTTTTTCGATTCTCGGCTCCCTTGTTGAATCCAAGTTTTCCCAAGGCACGCCCCCGTCAAATTCTAACAAGTATAGTTTGCGAAATAATAATTTTTTTTTTTTACTTAAAAGGGTTAGTTAGGTAAAAATAAATAACACTCATATTTAAGATAAAAATGTAATTGTAATTGAACAAATTAATAACACAGGTATTTAAGATCATAAAAACATGTAATTGAACAAATGCAACTAATAATAATTAGTGGGATGGATGAGCCTGTTGATCACTGCACATTTTCTCAAATCTTGGAATCAAACTGGACACAGCCACTCTCATTTCCTTCTCCACATTGATTTTAGCTCGATGCTTTTTTAAATGTCAATGTTTTAAACACTTTATTTACTTTGTGTTTTAAAAATGTGACAATTTGTTTTGAAAGCTGTTAGTTTTGTTCCGGATGTTTGCTTATGGCTAATGATTGATGTCTTTACTTCATAGACACAGGGTTGATTATGACCTTCAGGTTATTAATCCTTTGAGCAGATCATTAACAATCAAGAAATCATCTTTTCACTTACCGGTAACATGCAGTAGGTGGCTCACTTGCATTTCCCCAAATTTTAGGTATATAGCTTTATGCTACTGCAGCAGTGATCTATTTGAACATCCACTTGTTATGATAAGTTTACACAACTGTACTTTATTTGGCAAGTTAATTTTTATCTGAGTTTTCTAAGCATTGGATCTCCCTTCTCATGCTCATTTGCTCCAATCTTCTGAACCTACACCTGACTGTATGAATGATAAGTTTCTGATCCCATTTAGGTATTTCTTTATTTTTTTTCAGAAGACATGCAACAGGTATTAAAGCATGTTAAAGAATGTTAGAAAATCTGCTACTAGAAAAGCATCAATTGCAAAGTGGAAAAGATTTTCTAGTTGGAGCCACAATAGAGACCAAGATCTATTCTAGGCAGTGGCTTCAGTAGTTCTCCAGTACCTGTGTGAATTGTTCAAATCAGGCCTGTCTTACACACCTACCAAAGTTCATCTCTTGGCCATGTCTGCTTGTGTGTGGGCAAAGAAGGTGCCCAACAGCTTTAGCATACTGGCTGGACATCCAATATCCTTGGCAGGATATATCCCATATAGCTCTGTGCAACTGCAACAGTTATCTAATTGAAAATCCACTTGTTATGGTAAGTTAACTTACAAAACTGCACATTATTTGGCCAGGTAACTTTTTACATGAGATTTCTAACCACTCTCATAATAAAATGCTCTAACAACAAAGTGGGTTTATAATATATCTTTTTTAGAAAATGAACATTCATAAAACCTCACAAATATTGAGCTAACATTACTGCACATGTGCCCAATTAAAAAAAAATAAGAACAGACAGCAAGAAACTCTTCATACAGTCAAACAACGCCCCTGTAAATCTATTTACCATCTCCATTTCCCTGTACCTAAATGCCAAACCATCTGATGTGCTCTAAAAGCTCTTTCTGACAGCTGTAAAAGAAATGCCAGCCTCCAGTTTAAAGTTCAAAAAATGTAGAAGGCACTTTCAGAGCTGCCAAACAACATGTAAATATAATAAATTAATTATTTGTATGTTTGAGGTGGGGGGTACATGCGAGTTCATGTGTTTAGGTGTATGTGACTTCTTTTTTTTAAGTCACAGCTGCAGTCAGAACCATATCTCTCAACTTCTTTACTTAAGCATTTTAGACAAATCCAAAAATTATGGGAGTGGCCACGGTGGTGCAGCAGTTAGCATTGTCGCCTCACAGCAAGAGGTTCTCCCGTTTGATTCTCGGCTGGAGCGCCTTCTCTGTGGAGTCTGCATGTCCTCCCCGTGGTTGAGTGATGTTTAAAGACATGCAGGCAGGTGCATGTGGGAATGGGTGTGCCTTCTTTGAAGGTTGGGCGTCGGGCTGGCAACTTGCACCGTAAAAATCCACTGCCAATCATTAGTGGACCAGAGTTCCACTGTGGTGACCCCTAACCGTGAAAAGCTGAAAGACATTACTTTTACAAATGGCCAAAATCTGGGGCAGATTTTGAATATTACTTTTATAAACTTAGGAAAGTTGCTAGAATAACATCACGCATTGAAAGGAAATGGAGTCTGAAACTCAAATATCTGTCATTATTTAGTGACTGGAGTACTCAATAATTTGTCATTAAGCCACAACGTTTACATGGAACAGATCAAAAATATGAAACAAAAACCTGGACATTGAGGTATGGTTTAACATCCCCCCAAGTCACAACTCCAGTCAGAGAAGCACAACTCAAGTGCAGCTCTGTGTTGCTGATAAACTACAAAGCAGGATGTTCAACCCCAGTCAAAATAGCTGTCAAACTGTGATAAACTTTGGAAAAGACCATCTTGCAATTTCAGCATTGCCAAGCAATATATAAATAAAATCCTTTTTGTTAATAAGTGAGTGACAGCATGTTTCTGTCTGTTATTTCTCTTTTTTGCTATAATGTAGAGTGCAAAACATCACAACTCCAGTCCAGTAATAATTACAGTACCTGTTTAAGTGCAACAGTAATAAACTGTAAATTAGTTTAGTACACACTGCCTACAGAATGACACACACATGCTAGTGTAGGAAGAATACAGGAAACTTACAAAGATGTATGGATATGACACAGCAGTACTGAACAAACTGCAAAGATAGGGTGAACTTGCAAGTGTGTGTGTGTGTGTGTGTGCGTGTGTGTGTGTGTGTGTGTGTGTGTGTGTGTGTGTGTGTGTGTGTGTGTGTGTGTGTGTGTGTGTGTGTGTGTGTGTGTGTGTGTGAGAGCTACTTGGGCAGGGACAAGAAGCACTGGTTGGACAGAAAGAGTTCTGGAAGGACTTGGCTTGGAACCCTGGCTAAGGACTCCACTCTATAGCTGTGCCAGCGGGGAGTCTTATTGAGGATCTGGAAAGAGAGTGAGAAACCATTCCCAGACTGACTGTGATCTCTGTGTGCTCTTAAGGGAAATTGTACTTTAATGTGTGTGCACTGTTCATCCTCCCAATGTGCACTTACCTCACTGGTGTTAGTGGTGAGGACTGAGGCTCCTTGATTACTGGGCCAGTGCATGGACATCACGGTGATAATAATTTTGAATTAATATTCATGGTAAATAATGCTGAATTATGTTGATTAATCATAACCACTTGTATACATAACACATATTAATCAGCCTGTGAGCATGCAAATTCAAAGTTGTTAGGAAATGTTTAACGTTTTGCCCATTTGTTCCTCATTATGAGAAGTAGTGCTCCACACTTTGGAGATGGAAGGTTATGTGCTATGCTTGTTTGTTAGTAATCTCTTAATAAGTGTTTAACATTCTGAGAGATAGTATCCCACAGTTTGGGAATGGAAGCTTGAGTTATGTTTATACACCTTTATTTGACTCTATTTGAGAATTAGCTTATATATGACCAGATCTGTTGAAAACTATGGTAATACTGTCCAAAATATGAATGTAGCTGGATTATTTCATTTTGTAATCAAAGCTTCATGCTGTTGTCACTCCCCCCCAAAAAAAAAAAAATGAAAACGTTATATTGCCTCCTATAAATTCATTCAATAGTTGTGCAATCATGTGTCTTGGTGAATTTCAAATAAGCAAACCTATCTCTAAGTTATGCACAAGTAATCTACGTTTCAAAGTATTGGCTTAGAAGAGATCTATAACATTTCTGAAAAAGCTTAACGACACATGTGGAGATCCTAGTACAAAAAAGAAACAATCGCCTTACTACAGCAATGTACGCTCATGTATTGTTTGTACAGATAAGGAAGTCTTCTTTATCGCATGCTTGTAGGAGGAGGTGGGGCAGAAGTGGCGGAGTTCTGGGTGGGATTGAGGGGTAATATAAATATATGCTTACAGTTAGGGATACTTTCAGGACTCAACTGGAAAGTAGGTAAAGACATTTAACGTTTATAAACTAGGATTAGTTTAATGTGAAAACTGAGTTTATTTTGCTGCATGCCGAGTACTGATTAAAATAGGAGTGTTAAGAGTTGTAACTTAAAAATATTACTATTTTAGTTCATGTTGAGGCTGAGCCTTGTTGTTGTAAGAACATCATCCAATAATAGTAGTGCTGACCACCAGTGTGTCCAGGGTTTTCAGTCATACAGGTTTTGGTGTTTAAGCAGGTGAAATTTAGCCAAGTTGAAATGATATTGATCATCAAAAAGTTGTGTAGCTTTGCTCAGGTCTGTGGACACGAGTTTGTTGGGGTAGTTCCTCCTCTTGTATTCTCAGCAGTCCTAATGCCTGACATATGAAAGTCATGGTACTGTCATTGACAGCGAAATAAAATATTGGGTACTCAGTTCTGCCATAAAGAACACATACCTGAATGTGTACACCTGTTTGCCATTACATAGCCTGACACACTCACACACGAGTAGACAAGAAGACCCTTAGACAAGCACACAAAAAAATTGTTCTGTTAGTAACGTTTGTTGGGAGGCACTCTTCCTAGCTGGCACATTACACCCCCCTTACCATCTGCAGCAGTTGTCAAATGTTAGGGCTTGTACAACTGACAAGCTACACTTCTGCTCTTACTGACAGTTATCCCAAAACACCAGCGAAGTGCAATATTCTTAAATATTTATCTCCTGGTTAGCTGCTCTCCTCCTCTGTAGCCTATAAACTTTAGCGTGGCCACAAAATAAACTGCAAACTAATAAGCTTAGTAACTAAAGTTATTAGTTCATGGTTTATTTTGTGGCTAAGCTTATTAGTTCATGGTGTCCCTGTGAGGAAGCTGTGGCTCCCCAGGGTACCACGGCACACACGTTGGGAACCACTGTGCTAGTGTAATCCCCCTCCTTTGCCAGTAGCCCCTTAACACAAGAAATCTGCCATTATTATCTTTTTATCTTATTCTGTCACTATTGGAACTCCTCTTGCAGTTAATATAAGTACTTATCTTTTCCTTTGTCCCAGGTATTCTGCTGAATAACCATCCTGAAAACCTTTCTTTATCAAATTCACATGTTCATTTCTTTCTAAGTGTGCCTCATGTAACATAAGTATTTGCACTATACATTTTTAATATAGTTCATTACTCTTTTTTTCATACTTATCTGTGAGGCATTTAAAGGCATTACAAAAAACATCATTGCATTACAAAGTTATTATTCCCACCTTTTATGTATAACACTTTTTTTGCTAAAAGTCTAGTTCCAGCTTTTGCATTACATGCATACACTGTTTGACAGGTTGAACTTGTATACAGTTGTTTCTTGTCATATCCCTTTGAGCCTATGTCAAATCTTCTAAAACTTTTTGTTTTATTGAAAGCTCTCAAATAAAAGCCAAGCACACCCCCCAGTACCCCCTAAAACTTATTAACTTAATACTAACACGCAAAACTATGTACATCTTCAAATACTGAATTTTACCCTCCTAATAGGAACAGAAGTCACAAACTGACAGCCACACTCACAGACTTGAGTTAACCTAAAAGAAAGGTTAAACATGTTAAGACACATGGTGGAACCTGTGCTTAAGTGCTAATTAGTTTTGTCTTTCCTATATAACTCTCCCAGCTGGGACAACCCTTGAATGCTTTCAGAGAACATTATGTCATAGCCAATTTCTCTTTTCATTTTTTTTCTCCAGCCAGTCACACTCCACCAGACTGTAGCCACTTTCCCTTTATCAGATTGTCTCCATGGAGACACGAGAACCAGGCAGCCAGTTTCTCTTTATCAGATTGTTTCCATGGAAACATGAAGATCAGCTGCAGAATTGCTACTAAGTATACATGTATTTGCAAGAGAAAAGCCTCATAATATTCAATATTCTTTTTCATTTACTTGCTTACTCTTAAAAGTTGTTACTAAATCAATCTAAGGTCCTTAATCCAGTCATTTCCCCCATGCAAGAATGAAAAAAGCACATTAATTTTTCTTCTGCCCTGCCCTTTTAATCAGGCTTTTTTAATTTCATTGCCTACATTTCTTAAAACTGAACAAGAAGAAAGAGAGATGGGAGAAAGAAAAGAAAAAAGAAAAGTATCACTTGTTTACAATCCCCATTACATTTAAAAATAACTGAGAAAAACTTTACTTTATAGCACGCAAATAAAACCATACACCACAAAAATAGTGCTAGTAAGAAAAAAAATCTTTACTTACAGTTAACTTTTTCCCTCCTCTTTTCCTTCCGAAAACATTTTTTTGAACATTAATGACATGAAGTCCAACAAATTCTGAAAAAGTCCAGTACTTCCAGGTTTTCTTGTTCTGTCATATTTCACATATGTAATTATTGCATTGTAATCCCACATTGTTACTGGTTTTATTACCGTTCATCTCCATCTCCCAAATCCTGTCTCTGCTTCATTTCCAATGTACTCTCAATTCTTCTAGTCAACTCTCATGCTCCCCTCCTTCACTCCAACATTTTCCCATGAAACATTGGAAAAAGTTTCACATATACAGTCTCTCTGTGGTCTTTATTACCAGAAGAATAAGAACCAATATCTCTTTCTGTTTCACAGCTCACTTGTTGTTGGAAAAATTTTATATTTCCTCCTTAGCATGTACTTCATCAAAAAATTATTTTTTCCCTCCGGGGAAGAATACTTTGAAAACAGCTGGGTACAGCAGTTTGAATAACTCACATGCATCTCAACGTTCCTTGAATAGTGGAATAAATTTGCTTTTATTCTGCCTGGTGTACAATGAATAATCATTCTCCACACTGTTGTCTCCCACTTTTAGTATGTTGTCCTTCTGCCTCAGTTTTTTCAAAATTTACTTCTTCTTCTGGTAGGATTGCATCTTTACTATTAAAGGTCTAGGTTGGTTTCTCATAGCCAGGTTTGTAGCATACACATAATGTGCCCTTTTAACTAACAACACCTGTTGTGCTATACCAGTCCAGTTTCTTATTTGTGCTTTCATAAAATTAATGCAGTCTGTTCCTTCCAGCTTCTCTGGTATAGCTAAAAATCTCAGGTTTTCCCAAAATGCTCTGTCCTCTGATTCTATTGCTTTTTGAAACATCTCTTCCTGAGTATTCTCATATTCAGCCAGCCTTTTCTTCATTTCAACCTCTGTTTTTGCAGCTTTACCGCCTCATCTGAATAGTTGTTAAAAGCTTCTTCTATTTTTTTCAAGCCTTTTGTTGTTTGTGCTGATATATTCCATCAGTGTTTCGTTTATTTAACCAGATCTGTGTGCAGTTGTCTTATATCTTCCTGTATGTTACTGGAATTCATGTCTGGAGGTTGCATTTCTTTTTGCTGAACACCTGCAGAACTTTCACCAGTCAGTGTTTCTTCCTCACTTTTTGTAGCCAATTGTGTTCCAGGTCCTCTGTATTTTTTTTTCCTGGCATCCAGGCAGTATACTTACTAGCCAGTTACTGAAATTTACCCATAAACACAAGTCTACTGTCCTTCTCTGCTGAGTATCTGTTTTCACACTGGGAGAGCTACAATTAAGCTGTTATTTAACATGCTGCCATCCTGGAAGTTCCAAGCTACTTGAATTTCGTATTCCTGTTGGAAGGAGCATATTTATTTGACTAACATTTAGTGTTTTGTCTACACCAGAAGTGCCTTATAGATGATTAAAGGGATTGAGGTGTGAATTAAAATTATTGATGATATTCAGGTTTGGGTGCTACTGTAAAAAGTATAATAAATTTAGATACTGAAGATAGTGTGAGAATATAGCCAGAAAATGAATGAGAACACATGCAAGATCGAAATTACAGTAATACAATGTATGCACCATGTTTTGACATCAGAAGGGCAGGAACTAGATGACAGAACAAAAGATCATACATACATACAAATATTTCAGGTATGGGGAATAACAACCTTCTAGCCTGCCAGCATACCAAAACAGTTATTGCCACAGTGAGTGTCCAAGATGCTCTTAAAAATCTAAACTACTGCTTGCTTTAATATAATTTAGTAGTATATTCCATGCATCAGCTAGTCTCTTAAAGAACCAATTAGTAGATCTCTCATTCCCATAAAATCTTTTACATAGGCTGTCTTATGATTCTCTGTGACTTTGTGATAACCCAAACATTCCCAGAGGTCGTTGTCTTTAAGTGTTCTATATACCTATTTCCAAATCTTTGTGAATCTCTTAATAACAAACTTCTTATCACTTATAGATGATATAAATAAATTCTAAAGTAACCCACCACTTACTTGACCCTACTGATAATCCTACCACCTACACAGTGATTTCTACTTTTGCCAAAATAGTTGCATTGAGAAATCAAATCCTATCAGTTTCAAATATAGTAGAGAATTTAATATTTAAGAACAGACTCTTATGATTAAATGTTCATATTAATAAACTGTTTAACAAAAGAAAGAAAAAAATCAGTTCATAGAGTAATTGCCATCTCCTCACTGGAAAAAATACTGAAACAGACTAGTAAATATCTTAAATGTATCATTAAGAAGTACACATTAAGGATGTACTCAGGGTAAATCTTTCCACCAAAGGAAAATATAGATCCTTCATCCGCTATGATAGGAAACTAAGAAATAGCATTAAACCATGTACTGAGCTTATTTACAATAATGATACCCACATGGATCTCAGGAAGGTATTCAATATCCTAGGAGATATATTTAGTTCAGACTTTATTGCAACCAGCCAATCATCTTTTCCATATGTTCCCAACCCCCATCTTATTATAAGAGATAAAGTTCTATTGGCTCTATTCAGAGCTAAAAACACCACTTGTATGGGCCTTGGTAATGTTCCAGACTGCCTGCTAAGCACTAAATACTAATTGGCTGAGAGTCTATTTGACCTTTTTAATCACAGCCTCTCCATAAGTTGCAACCTTGATATTAATAACACTGATACTATGATTCAAGTAGATAAAGGTGCCCTTACCACCACTGCAGGCAATTATTGGCCCATTAGTCTCACCAGTCTTATATATAAGGTTGTGGAAAACATCATATCCAAGCTTATTAATAGAAACATAGTACATTTTCTGGCCCATGATCCAACCCAGTTTGGCTTTGTCCTGGCCAAATATTGTCTTTTTTTAACCTTCTAGACTTTGAAAAGCTCTCTGAAGCCACGAACAATAGTCATCTCACTGAAGCCATGGACAATTGCCACTCCATTCCCACTACCTGCCTTTGCCTTGCAGGTGTTGCTGATAAACCTGCTAAATTTAATGCAAAAGCCTGTATTGCCCATTGAATATCTAATACTTTGAGTGATGGCATCCCTGTAATGAAAGTTGTAGGACATTCCTCTGAATAGTGTATTGGGGCTCCATGTAGGACCCCTTCTTTGGCTATCCATTGCTCTGATAACCAGTCTTATGTTCCAGATTTGTGATTGTCTAAGTTTCTGATGACTGCAGACTGGGAACAGTTGTCACCTTAACTTACTATGCACAGTTACTTCACCAAGAGCTTGACTATGACAACGTTTGGTGTTCTAGCAGTGATCTTAGACTAGGTGCTAAGAGATGTAGTATAATTAACGAAAAATTTCTACCCTAATCATAAAAATGGGTCATCTCTGCAAACAAATACTGTCATCAGGGACTTGAACATTTATGTTAACAAATCAATATCATTTGACCATTATGTCTCCACAACAGTTCAGAAATCATTCCCTCTGACCCAACTCATTCTAAAGGCATCTCCTCCAGAGCTAAAGAAGTCTTGTTCCCCTCATAATACTCATCATTAAATGTAATGCTCTTTTTGGTGTGTACCTTTCAAAGGATGTTTCTCAATTTGAGAAGCCTCTGAGATTCTTAATTAAAAAGATCACTGGCCTCAAGTCCCTTAGTTAATTAGATAAACTGTCAGACCTCCATTTGCACTCAGTCTCCTACTAAGTCCTTTATAGTGGCCTTTGTCTTGCTTTTGAACCATGAAAGATTATGCTCTATTTGACCTTCTATGCATCCACAGAACCAATGGGTTTTCAAATGCTCATAACAAAGACCTCAGTCTTCCTCAGCAAATGAACAGAACTTGGCAAATATGTACAAAACACATTCCATGCCAATGGAACAAGATTCTCATACATATCAAACAAAGGAGTAATCTGGCTATTTTCCAAGTTAATCAAAATTGGATGAACAGTCATAAATTCACCCCTGAATTATCCTCCATAGGCCTTGTAGTCAAAGAGAGTGAATACTATTGAATTATTTAGTAAATCAGAAAGCTTATTTGAATAGGATCTTAGTGGCCTCAACAACTGCTTGCCTAGTATCAACTAATGAATGTAAATCAAACTGTCACATTATTACCTGGTAATAGTGCTAATTGCATAGGAGCTGTGATTTTTACAAAAAGTAAATCCTAGGACATATGAGTCCACAGCATTTACTGACTGCCAGGAAAAGGTATATGCTAATTGAAAGAAAGATTTGCCTTTTTTAATGACTGAAGCCTGTAAGAAGTTTCATTAGTATATTCATAGCAAAGAGGTTCAGGCTGAGAATGTTTATAAGCCATCTTTAAGAAATCTTGCATAAAGTTGTCCTGATGTTGCAAAGAATGCCATTATTTCTAAAGAAATATAATCTGCATGCTTCCTATCAGCCAGGGGATGGAATGTTTTTTTATCTGATACTGCAAGACATTCATATCTGCAGGATTAAAATAATTTATCTTGTGGAATGAACTGGAAATTAAATGAGTTGTTTCACAGCCGCCCATGAGTGGAAGGAAATTCAGAGAATTTCTGACATTTACTGAAGGAGATCCATAGATGAAGTGTTTAAAGGAAACCTCTAGCCTTACTGTGTTCATGGCCTGTTCAAATCAGATAATTTAATTTACCTAGTTAGATGAGATAATAGAATTCATGAGTCACATTTGAAAGTAGTGAAGTGCAAAGAAAGA
This sequence comes from Protopterus annectens, assembly GCF_019279795.1. Lineage (NCBI taxonomy): Eukaryota > Metazoa > Chordata > Ceratodontiformes > Protopteridae > Protopterus > Protopterus annectens. Next base: position 1,893,209,513 of record NC_056725.1, read on the forward strand.
ACATGTGGTATTTTATTTTGGCTAGCTATAGTCACTCAAATTGAGTAAATGTTGCTATGTATTTTATGTAACTTGTATCATAATAATAACCTGAGAGATCTGGTAATGTTGAATTCTAAAAAAAGCCCTATTTCAAGACTGGCATGTATATTTTCTAGCATTAATATGCCATCTGACTGATTTAATTATTATTCATAGTTTCTAGAAATTAATAAAATGTTAATAAAAGTCAACATATGATCACTGCCTAGAAGACTGTGTCTGTAAAGCACAGTATTTCTGATGCTGCTATGTTAGACAGTGATCATTAGCATGTAAGACATTTTTTCTGTCGAATGGGAGTGCCATGATTTTAGATGGAGTGCACAGTATGTACAGTCTGACAGCTAAGATGAAAGAAAGCATAGGCTCCGGAAGCTGCTGAAGACTGGGGGAGGGGGGCAGAGGGGCACTTAGTGAGCTAAAAAGGGCAATTTTTTTTATAACTATTTAGTACCACAACATAGGTTCACTTGGAGGACAATTTAAGCTTAGCCAATTCCCTTTTGATGCTTGAATTAACATCTTCTAATTGGTCTTAACCTATCCCATGGCTGATAATTGTATATTAGCCCTAGTGAGAATAACTGTGATCATACCATAGATAATTTCAGGGCCCATGTAAGGAATGCAGCATTTAGGAACTGCCTCTATCCATTAGTGGCATGAGGGGCAGTCCTGGAGTACATTTTCTATTACCCATTCTTAGATCCAAGTTGAATTTGAATATGGATGGATGAGCTTTGTTTTATTTTTATGGATAGTCTGTTCTGGAATATGTGATATATATCCATCTCTCCACAACATTCAGTTTAGATACCTGGACTGAGTATTTCTGATGCCATTTGACTTGCTGATGTTCAGTAGGTCCATCTGTATTAGGTCGGAGGATGCCTTGTATGCCAGACATGTCACCTCTAAGTACTCTGTAGGATACTGAGTATAGTAATAAATCTTTGAGGTGGTCCATGCAAGACCTATTGTTTAGGACTTGTATCCTTTTAGTAAGGTATCTCTGAAGGTATTTCAATTGTTGCATGGGGTTGGATAGATACATGCCAAAGTGGGCATTATACAAAATGATTGACATAATGAGAGCTTTGTAAAGTGGGACAATAACATCTCTAGATCTAGTCACAAACAATTTATTTATAAGCTGTGCAATATAAAAAGGCTTTCTTATGACTCGGCACATGTTGGTCAAAAGTTAGGTCACTGTACACACAAGTTCCCAAATGCTAAACAACTGGGTCAGTTCTCAGAGGGCATTGTCATGATTTTGACACCAGTTATTTGGGACAAACCTTCCTGCATGATGGTTGTCATTCAGGGATTCAATAACTGCTCCTAGCTTGCAGTCACCTCAAACCTAGCCGGCCAAAGCCCTTTGGCATTTCCTTTTACTTTTGAGATGTATATGCCAAACAGAAAAAAAGTCTCAGCACCGAATCCTGGGGCCTCCACTGGTGACTGGTCTCTTCCGTATTTTGACCTCCTGCATCCTGTGAACAAGTTGGCAATCTAGCTAGTGATGCAAGTATTTGCTCCTACATTATTCATCTTTTGTACTACACCTGAGTAGGGGATTGTGTCAAAAAGCTTGTCCCGGTCAAGGTAATGTGGTGTGAACTGTTTTACCTTCATCCATTGCTTTGGTAACAAGAGTAAAGCTTAAAATTTGCCCATGATTTTGAGGGTTCACACTTTCCTCTGGGCTGTTTTCAAACACATTTTTAGGGCCATGCATACATGTATGCATTCTTTGATTCACCTTCCTGATTGTATTAAGCTATATTCCTTGTATAATACAGCACCAGTTGTTAGAATGCATTTTAAATTAGTAGTTTTGAACAGTCTTCTAGTAAGCAATGAAACAAAACATATGAACCTATAATGACAAAACTACCCATTTCAGAAAATTTCAACCATAAAAGGCCACTCAAACTTCTATCATTACAATCCACCAGTATCAGTAAATATGAAAAATGTCTGCAGAAGTCAGTCATCTAAATAATTCCACATTAAAGGGATCTCTAACTAATGAAGAGGTTGCTGGTAGGAAACAACTTTATATTTCATTGTTTCATCTACAAATAAAGTGGCTGCTGCCCTTGAAGAATAAATTGCCTATGTTACATTAAAAAATGATAAGCTAGTATTACTGCAATTGGGAATGGATGGCAAACTGATAACAGGTTCATAGTTACTAGGTAACTCCTCCAAAGGAGGACATTCACAGGAGTGCAGCATTCACTCCCTTTAAGGTACAACACAGTACAGTATCAGCGATCCATCTACATACTGTGGGAGTAGAACCCACAGTGTTCTGCATCAAAATTAAGGCTACTACCTGTTGTGCTACTAACAATGCAAATAGACTTGGAGTAAGCAGCACTAAACTTCTCTTCCCCTGAAGTTCTCAGCTCCTTGTAAAATTCTTTATTTAACAGGAAAGTCTGACTTGGAACAAAGCCAATTTTCAGCAGAGGCCCAGGGAGAAATGCTCCAGACATGTCTTTATAACATGGGAGGAAACAAGAGCACCTGAAGGGAACCCACAAAAACACAGGGGAGACATACAGACTTCACACAGAAAGCATCCCAACCAAGAATGTCTTGCTGGGGGGCAACAACACTAGCACTGCACCATCCACTTGACACAACTAAATCTCTCAATTTCACAGCAGATGAAATCTGGAAAAAGTCAACATTGATTTGGTGAGGGTGGGGGTGGGGCAAAGGGCCAAATCCAGGGACACATTTTAAATATCGCTTGTATAATCTTAGAAAGTTGCTAAAATAGTGTTGTGTGTTACCACATATTTCCAAAAATGATAGAAGAGTGAAACTTAAAGCCCTATCATTATTTAGTGAATTCTGTTCTCACTGATTAATCTAGATGTTTGAGATCTATGGAGTTGAGTCCACTCAGCTCCCTGACTCAGATGAGACTGCTGTACCTAAGGTACAGTGTTTGAGCCTAGGTACGTGATTCCCATTTCCCACATAAATCTTGGATCCCATCAGCATAACAAACGGCAGTACTTACCACTTAAAACATAAATAACCTAGCAGTTTCAGCATATAACTTACTTCTGACAGCAATGACATGATTCCCACATAAACCATGGAGCCCATCAGCATAACTTAAAACATAAACGGAAATAAACAGCAGTGCTTACTGTGGGTGTAACTCCAAATAACTTTCTGTTTCACTCTCTGCTCTTCTTACATTATACCTTTAAGATGGCGTCCTACCTTTGTATAAGCATCATACTGTTAGTGTGCAAGTGTGATGTAAGTTGAGGGCCCATGGCATTTGTAAATTATGTTTCTTCTAGCATGCAGTATATTTGACTTTATTCAGCATTTTATTTTTGATGGTTTAAGTTCCTTAACTTGCATGTGACTGCAGAACCATGTCCTGGACTGGCAAAAACCTTTTCCACATTCTTGGCACTTAAATGGCTTTTCTTTAGAATGAATGCATCTGAAGGAAAAACAAAACAATTTACAGTTAATTTGTCAATTAGAAGAAACAAATTCAGTTAAAATTACATTTCTCTGAAGTTACTGCATGTGGCATCTAAACATATCTGCCAGGTGCAGCCAGACGTTCATGTTCAACAAAGATGCTCTGCCTCTACCCCAGCAGATATACAAAATGTAAAAAAAGACATGTCTCCAAGTGTTGCTCCCTACACTCTGAATACATTAATGTATCATGTTTCAGTTGTTACTTGTTACCCCAACTCTGTACGCCCTGTCTAAGCTCTTTATGCTCAAATCCCTTTCATAGGCATTATATTGTACAGTTGAACACATATTCTTGTCTTGCCCCTGCAACTCATGCTTTGGAGAAATAACTCTGAAAACTGTGCTCACAAGAGTACATAGAGTATGCCTCACTATACCGTTGAACTCAGTACAACCAGTGATTGTGTGCATGTGTGTGTTTGTGTGTGTTTGTTTTGGTCTTCTCTGCTCTTCAAATATACAGCATTGAATACTACATTACAATTAGCATGTTTCTATAAAGTTGACTTAAATTTTCACAGAATAATTCAAAAAAAGGGAGAAAACAACAGCACATGTAAGATACCAGATACATGTTAAGATATCACTGTTTATTGCCTCCCCAATGAGAGCAGATTTTGTAAAATCAAGGCTAGGGTACTTGCGAAGTACTTAGGATGTTATTTCTCTGAGTCCTAGATACTCAGATGAGTGTAGAAGTACACTTTTTTCTGAGCATCTATCAGAAACTGCATGATTCAAACAGCACACAATGTTTGACAATGTTTAAACTAATGCATACAGTATAAAACTATGCTACAGCTATGTGACATGAAATACATTTTATTTCTAAGTATTTTCTGGGGTAGAGCACTAACCTCCATGGACCTGTTTCAGACTCAGCCCGTGAGCAGTGTCGGGTCAGTGACTTGTTCAAAGTCACACAGTTACAATGGATGCTCAGTGATAAGGAATGAGCATCTAAAAAACAGACCTTCATGTTTATAAGCAATAACAATTGAAAATAACATGCCCATTTCTTTAAGTATTAGCGCAACCTTTTTTCAGCTCTGAATCAGTTTGTTAAATAATGGGTTGATAGTGCGGGGCAGGTTACCACATGAAGTCCGAGTATGCAAACCATAAATAAACGGCAGTGCTTACTTCTGGCAGCAATGACATGATTCTCACACACACATACATCACGGAGCCCGTAAGCATAACTTAAAATATAAATAAATGACAGTGCTTATGATTCCCGCGCACGTTATATTTGCGTTTAAAATTCATGTGACTCACGCATGAGTCAGGTCTTGCAGCTGTAAAAGTAGGGGGGTGCTCCCTCCCCCCCTCGCTCTATGGTTCTGGCGCCTATGAAAGAAAGTACAGTTGTGTAAGTAAACTTACCATAAGAGTAGATGTTCGAATATGTCACTGCTGCTGTAGTCTAAGCTACAAGGGTTATTTCTTGCTAGGCTATGACAGCCAGACAGTCTCCGAAGTCTTGAGCTTCTTTCACATGTTCCACACTGGCTGCTTGTTGTATGAGCTCCTAAGTGGAGAAAACCAGTGACTTGGGCCCAAAAAGTTTCAAGACTTTCTTGATACCCCTGCTAGTTGGCTCACAGTCATCCACTGCTGGGCAAGTAAGTTTACTTTGAGGAAAACCTTCCTCAGTGTTTGATTTATTCTGAGAAATGTAATGTTTTGTGAAATATTACTTATTTTTCAGCTGTGTTTGTTTAATGGAAGTGTCATGTGACCAACTGGTCTGATTGACTCTTTACCTTTTTCCTTTATATTTTACTGTTTGAGCCTATTTTAAACTCCTTTTGTGATAAGACCTTTAATTAGTTTATTAGAATTACTGGCTTTTATGGGGGAAATGTAGTTTTAGAGTGTTACTGCATTTTGTGCTTTTGAACATGCTTTTAAGAACTTACATGTCACTAACGTGTCCTAGTTATACTAGTCAAGAATTAGTCTCTTTTTTTGACAGTCCCATGGCTCTACCTTTCTCTGGTCCTAGGAAAAAGAACATTATCCATCACAACAGGCTCAATCTGTGTCTCAGCTGCTGGTGGGTGACTCAGATGTGACTGGTTCCTCAGACCCTTCACTTTTTTCATTGGTTCCTGCTAGTGTATCCTCTTCAGACACCATGGACTTGGGGTTAGCCACATCCTCTGTGGTTGTTCAGCTGCCCTTGCTGGACATGGGTTCAGCACTCTTCTCAGTATCAGGAGAGGATACAGGGAGTGCACATCTGCATTATTGGGTTAAGAGACCTGCTTATCCTAGGAGAAGTGCAGTCTATGAGATGATCCCCCTTTTAGGTATGCTGCTAGACAAAACAGGCAGAAAGCAATACATTCATCATGTTCAAACACTATTTCTGCTGATAAGAATGACTATATTGGACTGGCTCAATGTTTGTTGCAGACTTTAAAGCTTGATTATGTTGAACATCCATACAAACTATTAAGCACTTAAAGAAGAAAGCATCAAATAGCAACTGTTGTTTTCCTAAAATATGATGTTATGTGATCCTATCTCGCCTACATTCTGACTGATGGGTTCGGAGCCGATCCTCGGCTCCGAGTATGCCAAAGCGAAGTCTCTTATTGGCTGAGCTTACTATATCCCAGGATGCACCACTACCAGTCCCCAGATCTCGTTTGTCACAATGCAAAAGCGGCGTGGTCTCGAGCTTGGCTGAGCTAAGTAGTGTTTTTCACTTACTTTCCTGTCAGGGATTTCCTTAAAATTCAACAAAAAGCTGTTTTAACAGCTATCTTGTGTTTCTTGTTGTATGAGTGAAGATTTTTCTTGGTGAATTACTTGTGTGGTGACTGCGTATTGTCTGACTAGAAGTCCCATTGAGTTGAAGGGCCTTCCCCTGTCAGTCCGCTTGTGGCTTAGTCCCGTATTATTTTTTGGGGTCTTGGATCCTTTAGTTTTATATTTTTCTATTTGTGACAGTCCTTGTTTAAAAAAAAAAAAAAAAAAAGAGAGATAGAAAATTTTCTGTGATAGTTAGTGTGTTTTGTGTTTTTGGCTACTTCACTAATTTGATTGCCATAATGTCACAGGCTCGTAGGTCTTCAGGGTTGAAAAGTGCACTAAGTGCAGTTTCAAAATGTCAATAACTGATGATCATTCTCTCTGTGTGTACTGTTTGGGCTAAACATTTGCAGGAGTCCTGTAGCGTGTGCCGCGTTTTCCTCGAGGTCCTCCAAGAGAGGAAAAATAAACTTATTTAAAAGGCCTTATTAAACCCTTATTTGAAGAGGCATTAGCTTCCTCTCCTTCTCCTGCTAAAAAGGGGCGGCGGCTCGACCAGTCGGTCGGAACCGACCCAAAAAACATAGGCAGGCTTCTCCCCGGCTCCACGGACTTAGGGCAGTGGGCACAGTCTGCCTCGATGCCAGCCTCGACTCCTCTGGGTTCGTGGGGCATCGAGGCCGAGTCATCTTCATCGGCTCCACTGATCTCGGGCCGATGAAGGTTATCCGCCAGACACTTCCTCCTCGGCGAAGCCCTCTTGGCACTGATGGAAATTGGTTTGGACATTCCTCGATAATTGTCGAGTTGATTCGAGCGGTCCCCTAGTCCCTTGGAGCCGTTGGAGGCCTACTCGACCCATTGGTCTCTTCCAGGTCATCAAGGATGTCAGATTCGGACATAGACAGGGTGCTCCAAAGACTTTTCCAGTCCCCAGTCTTTCAGAAATTTGTTTGGCTTCGAGCCGAGCCCACTCCATTGCCATTCCTCCTCCGACAGCCGGCTCCATCGGAGCAGGTGCTGATGGAGCCAGTGGAGATCCTAGGGTCAGCTCCGACCCTTACTCCAACCCGGCCTTGGTCCGAGTTTACGGACTTCTTCGGCCGGACCCGGGTGAGATTTGGGACCAATGTTGTCGGTTCCAAGCCTCCCTCTCGGTGCTTCGGGACTTCCGTCTGCTATCATGGCTCGGAGACTGGACCCTCCCAGGATTCTGGGGTCCGGCCTTCAGAGCTATGAGGAGTGCATTGGCCAAGTCTTCTTCGGCCATCTCTACGGCTTTACACCTTCCCTGGGCATGGAGACTGGGTCTTTGGCAGTTCCCTGTCTCTAGGCAGCGGAGCCCCAGGGCCTGAGGTTACCCCACTGGGGGTTCCCTCCTCCTGAGGGTCTTTGAATGTCTTCGAGGAGCCCCAAGGAAGAGATCGTGCAAGAGGAAGCACGTGGACTCCCCCGATGAGTCTCTTACATCGGACACTGATCTTGATGATGCGGAGGGGTCCCCAAAGTAGTCCTCGGATGATGTCTCATTTGCAGACATTCTAGAGATCCTCATGGAATTCCAAACCCCCTCGCTGATGAGTCGGTGTTCCTCAGCCTCCTGGGTGTCTCCGCCGCTCCTGGATTTGGTTTGAGGCGTGGGGAACATCCAGATACTGTGGAACCAGTGCCTTCTCGCCCTAACAAATTTTTGTCTGCCCCACCGAGAAGGAGTTCTTAGAAAGGCGTGGCTGTAGATGCCATGGTGGTGGCATCTGCTACCCAGCAGGATGTGGCAGAGGCTTAACGTCCATCCATCCTCCTAATAAGGAGTCTAGGAGCATGGACCACGGAAGCGCACCCTGACTTCAGCGGCACATTTCACCAGACTACAGAGGGATCTGGTCAAGGAGCTCTCAGATTCCTCTCAGGTAACCTACCTGAGCAGCTAGCCCAGTCGGTTAGCTCTCAGTTGGCTATCCGTCCATGAGGCTCATTTCATATGTGGTCAAGGGGCGGGCAGAGCAGCAGGCACAGGCGTGGCTCACAAGCCTGGCCTGCTGTGTCCTCATCATTCGGAGGCCTTCAAGTCTTCCTTGCCCTTGGGCTCCCTTTGATGGGTCCTCTTTGTTTGGACCCTTACCTGCTGTGAGCAGGAGGGAAAGACATTATCTGCCGTAGGAGCATGTTATTCCACTCCCTTCGGCCTTATCCCAAGGCTAAAAGAGGAGGGAAGATGTGGTTCAAAATCACAGAAATTCTTTCCCCAACAGCAGGAAGATTCCCCTTCCAGAGGCAGAGGACGGGAAATTTTTCTGGCAGAGGCCCCGCAACACTGGAGACGAGTCCTTTTGTGGCTCTTCAGCCTCCCACACTTCATGAGGGATTGCCCGGCTGTGCTGCTCGGAGCCAGTCGGGTGCGCACCTAAAAGCCTGGGAGTCTATTACTCAGGACAGATGGGGAGGTTACACCATTCCCTTCACACACTCACCCCCACCGTCCAAAAAAATCCTGGACCCACCACCCAGTCAAAGGGAAATTGCAGCCATAGAAGCTTCAAAGCTGCTAGAAAAAGGAGTCATCCAACCGGTCCCCACAGACCAGATCGGATCCGGAAATTACTCAAGGTTCTTTTTAGTGCCAAAAAAGACAGGGGACCTGAGACCCATTTTGGATCTCAGCAAACTAAACCAGTCCGTCATGAAGTCCAAATTCCGAATGGTCACTTTACAATCCATTCTCCCATTGTTGGAGAAAGAGGTTTGGATGTGCTCCATAGATCTCAAGGATGCCTATTATCACATACCGATACATCAGGCGTCCAGGATGTATCTGCGCTTCAGCCTGGGAGACAGTCATTTCAATTTTGTGCACTGCCCTTTGGTCTCACCACAGCCCCAGGGTGTTCACCAAGTGTTTGGCAGTAGTGACTGCTCACCTGAGGAGTCTCGGATTCCAAGTGTTTCCCTATCTGGACGACTGGCTCCTGACTGCCACCACCAGGCATCTACTACTAGAGAACCTACAAGCCACCATCTCCTGGGTGCTTCCTGGGAATTACATTCAACTGGTCAAAGTCTGTCTTGCTGCCTTCTCAGCGCATAAGATTCATAGGAGCAGAGATAGACTCAAAATTAATGCGAATCTTCCTTCCTACCGAAAGGATACAAACATTACAAGCCCTGCTTCTAAGATCCAAAGCCCCAGCCAGGATGGTCCTGCAACTTTTAGGTTCAATGTCTGCCATGGTTCTCCTAGTTCCTCTGGCAAGATTGCACATGAGGATTCTTCAGTGGCTGTTATCGACACAATGGTCTTTTCAGGATCTCCCCCTCAATCATCACATACTGGTTACAGAAACGTGCAAATGGGACCTCCGCTGGTGGCTTCTGCCATCCAATCTGAATCAGGGAAGACCTTTTGTTATACCCCCTCCGGTGGCCACCTTGACAACGGATGCCTCCCAGACGGGGTGGGGGGGGCATTGTCTGGGCAGGTCAGTTCAGGGTTCTTGGCTTCCAAACGAAACATTTCTCCATATCAATGTGTTGGAAATGAGGGCTGTACTTCTGTCCCTACAAGCCCTCCACAAGTTTCTCCCTCAAGGCATTATCACCATCCACACAGACAACATGTCGGTGGTCTGGTATCTAAACAAACAAGGAGGGACCAGATCTTACCCCTTTGCAGAGAGGCCATGAGGGTGTGGGAATGGGCAGTGGCTACCAAGCGCTTCCTGGTAGCGACCCACATTCCAGGAAAATCCAATGTATTGGCAGACAGACTGAGCAGGACTATTCTCTCTCCTCACGAGTGGTCTCTGAACGAAACAGTAGCAGCTCAGATTTTCAAAAGATGGGGGATTCCGTGCTGCAACCTGTTTGCAACACCACAAAACACAGTGCAAAGGTTCTTTTCCTTGACCCAGCGTCAAGGGGAGGCAACTATGGATGCTCTAGTCCAACCTTGGCCAACAGGACTGCTTTATGCTTTCCTCCGATTCCACTCCTCCCCAAAGTCATCCAGAAAGCGTCCCAATGGGGGACCACAATGATTCTAATTGCTCCAGATTGGCCTCGTCAGGTATGGTTCCCCTACCTACAGAAATATACTCTGGACGGTCCTTGGTTCTTGGATCTAACTCCGGACCTTCTGGTTCATCAGTCGGGACAACAGCACCAGTCCCTTCACACTTTGAAATTAACAGCTTGGCTCCTCCACTTCCGACTTTAGTCAGAAATCACACCTTGGACCCGGAAGTTATTCACATTTTATCTTCAGCCCACAAACCCACCACTAAGAAATTGTATCACAGTAAGTGGAAGAGGTTTGCTATCTGGGCTCAACTCAGAGCTTAGACCCTATTACTGCCCGATACCAGAGATCTTGAAATTTTAACATCCTTGTTTAATCAAGGATCTTCAGTCTCTACTATTAAAGTCCAACTAGCAGCTATCTCCAAATTTCACGAATCCATAGACCCACCGTTGATGAGCAGCAGATTATGTAAAACTTTCATGAAAGGTGCTGTGCTTTTAAGACCCCCAGTTTTCATCCATCTTGATTTGGTACTTCGTGCCTTAACATCTTCCCCTTTGAACCAGCTGCTACATGTGAGTTGAAATATCTGTCTTGAAAACTGCCTTCTTAATTGCAATTACCTCTGCAAGAAGAGTTTCAGAACTTCAAGCCCTATCTATCAAACCACGATTTTTCACAAGGATAGAGTATCACTTAGACCTAACCCATCTTTTGTCCCAAAAGTTTGCTCTAATCTCTGTCTCCAACAATCTTTAGAGCTACCAGTTTTCTTTCCAAAATTTTCAAACAAAGCGGAATATACCTTCCATACGTTGGATGTTCACAGGCAATTACGCTTCTATCTAGATAGGACTCAGCAAATTCGGAAAACAGATCAATTGTTTGTGTCCTTTTCAGATAATAAACTGGGTAAAACCATCACTAAAGCTACTATTGCCAAATGGATCAGAGATTGCATAACTCAAGCTTATTCCTCTTCAAATAAGCAACTTACAACATCTGTCAAAGCTCACTCTACTAGAGCTATGGCTACCTCTATTGCATTCCATTCCAAGTACTTGGTCCAACCCGCACACTTTCATTTCCCACTATAAATTGGATGTGGCATCTAAAGGACGAGCATCATTTGGTTCCACGGTACTCAGGAGTATTTTCCAGTGAGCCACCCAGGATTTAGGTGCTAGGGACGCTGTCCCATCAGTCAGAATGTAGGCGAGATAGGATCACATAACATCTTTTAGTTATGTACTCACCATAACTTCAGATGTTTGGGATCCATCTCGCCTACATTCCACCCACCCTCCTTCCCCTGCCTTGGAGATCAGAAGAGATTGAACGGTTTGGGTTCTACTGTTTTTATCTTGTATCATCTGTCAATGTTATATAAGCAGTGCATGCGTGTGTGCATGTATGCGGACAAACTAGATCTGGGGGACTGGTAGTGGTGCATCCTGGGATATAGTAAGCTCAGCCAATAAGAGACTTCGCTCTTTGGCATAAGTCGGAGCCGAGGATCGGCTCCGAACCCATCAGTCAGAATGTAGGCGAGATGGATCCCAAACATCTGAAGTTATGGTGAGTACATAACTAAAAGTTTTGCATGTCATGCATTTAATGTCTCCACTACAATTACTTATGGATGATAGACTGAAATGTAATCTACCTATGTTTACCCTATTGTTAATTTAAGAGAACAAAAGTCAGGTTGAAGAGAATATCAAACAGAATCAATCCAGACACAAAACATAATGAGAGACAGCAAGAATTTGTGTCAGAAATCAGTAGGGGTTGTCATGCAAAGGACAACTAAAATTTCTTTTTGTTAAGTGAATGGCTGGAAGAATGTTTAGAAGGAACAGAAGATACTGCTGACAAGTAGAAAGTCTATTGCAGAAGACGTAGGTCAAAAAGTAGATGTTTCTGCTGCTGATGTTCCAAATTAGGTTAAACTGCCTTTTAATGATGTTGCAGAATCATCTATCTCTTTTGTGAGTATGTCTCAGAATGTTGTATGCTAAGTTTGAAAGACAGACTAAAATATCAGTTTGATGTAAGAAGCAGTTTCAGAAAAGGCTAGTTCAATATTCCATCTGAAAAAATGGAAATTCAGAAAATTCTTAGTTTCTATGGTTTCTAATGATAAAATAATGTAATTTGGCAGATTCCAAGATGGTCGCTGACTACTAGGCATGCACTAAACTGCTGCTCTAAAATCCAAAAAAGAAATCTGTTTCCTAGCCACACCATCGTTCATGTAAATCTACAATCCTGCATAAATCCAGAGGCTACATCACTTATGAAGCAAGTAAATAACTTTATTTCAAACTATAAAGCTAAAAACAAAGACTTTAAAAGTGTCTTCTAAAACAGCAGGATATTTGGGACTGCGACCTCGTGGCAGGGCCTCTCCAAACAACTGTGCCTGAAAAGTGAATTAAACAAGTGTAAAAGACAAACCAAAATGTCTAACATACAGGACTTAAGTAAGGAGCACAGATAAAGTATATTATCACATAAATGAAGGGGGATAAGTGGGCAGGCACTAAGGTAGGTGAGGATAAGTTGGATGCCATCCTAAATAAATGCATGTTACCAAAAAACAACTCCACCTTATAAACAATCACATAAGTTCTTGCAAATATAAAGATAATTTAAGACCACACATTAATAAAGCTACAGTAGACACAAGTTAGCCATGTCTATAGTCGATACATGGAATGTAAATGGGTTAGGTGATAGAAGAAAGTTGAATTTAGTCTTACATCTGATTTTCTAAAGCAAATCCAATGTCATATTCTTACAAGAAACACACCTAAACAAAGATCAGCGATTAAAAATCTGTTCTAGAAAATGGATCAAACAAATCATTTCATCAGGCGACAGCTCTGCCTCAAAAGGAACTGCCATTATAATTAAAGAATCCTTCCAGGAAAACATAACTAACAGCAATTATGACATAAATGGAAGATGGTGTCTCTTCACCAGTACACATCCGCAAACAAAAAATAATACTCTTTTTCTGAACATCTACGGTCTCTGTTCAAATTAGCAATTCTCTATTTATGAAATATATAATCTACTCCTTATTACCCCAGACATTCCATCATTATAGGGGGGACTGGAATTGTTTAATTGACCCACTAAGTGATAGCTCTAACAAAAGCAAAAAACAACCAGTTCAGGTCACTTCAGCCCTAAACGACCTCATACAAAGTTTCAGTCTTATCGACCCATATCTAACTATAGACCATGATAGATCAACCAATAAATACACTTTTTCCCCTCCACATAAAGTCTGGTCAAGATTAAACTATTTCCTAATATCCTCAAATCTCTCCAAGAAATGTCAAAAATATGAGATTAGCAAAAGAATATTCTCTGACCACTCTAAAATCACAATAACAATTAACACAACTCGTCAAATTTCTCAACAGGGTGGTCCTTATAAATGGTATCTAAACAACAACCTTTGAAATCAAAAAGAAGTAGTAGAGGAGATAGGTAGGACAATAGTACAACTAGATCAAGAAGCACTACAAACCCAAATCCCATTAGATATTGAATGGGCAGCTACAAAGACAGTACTAAGAGGAATCCCAATACAAAAAGCTTCACTATACAAAAAACAAGAGCAAAAATAAACTACCTTGCTCAAAATGCAGTACAACAGTATTGAACAACAACTTCAATCCCACTACTCACAAGAGTTAGAAAGAAAACTATATGAAATCAAAAAAGAACTTTACTCAATACAATTACATTAACACTCATGAAATGAGTTAAAACTCATTTATAAATACTCTGAATGGGCTCAAACACCTTCTAAGATACTAGCAAATATGATAAACATAAAGAAAACTCTCCAAAATATTCCAGAAATTCAATATAAAGAGAGAAATTTATATAATGAAGTAGATATAATTAACTCCTTCTGGGAAATATATAACAATATATACAACCCTGCAAAACAATACCATATGTCTAACATACAAGAGAATCTTTTAAATAACTTAAAATTCTCAAACCTAGATAAAGAAGAGTATATCATATTAGATCGCCCCTTATCAACCAGTGAAATCAAGATAGCAATCAATAAACTAAAGATCAACAAATCCCCAGGCCTTGATGGATTTACGGCAATGGTTTACAAAAAATTCAGTCACATACTAGCTCCAATCCTGTTAAGACTATGCAGTCATATCCTAAAGCATGGGTTCACTGACAGATATTTAAACAATTCAAAAACAATCTTAATACCAAAACCAAACAATCTAAACATAAAATTTCTGATTTCACTGTTAGTGAATAGATTACAAAAAACCCTGGATAAAATTATCTCCCCAGAACAACTGGGCTTTATGAAAAAAAGGCAAGTGATAACACCCGGATGCTAGACACCTTAATTTCCCTCTTAGCTAAGGATAAGTACCCAAGATACACACTCACAATAGATGTCTCAAAAGCTTTTGATAACGTAGACCTGGATTTCCTCTTCTTAACAATGACACATTTCAATTTTCCCCCATCTTTTATAAAAACTATTAAAATGATTTACAATAATGCGACCACCACATTATGCATCAACAAGGTTCACTCCCAACCCATCAATATAACAAATGGCACCCGCCAAGGATGTCCCCTGTCTCCATTTTTGTTTAACATATACTTAGAACCGTTATTACTCCACATTACCCAAAACACTTATCACCACCTCCCAAATGTTTAGAACACAATAATAAAATATTCAGCTTTTGCTGACGACCTAAACTTATATTTTGAACTCCCACAGACCTAAATAAAATCATATCTTCAATTGAACATTTCTCCAAAGCAGCAAATTACAACATGAACACCCAAAAATCTTTCCTCTAAACCCACTAAATCATAAAACTTCCTGTTTCCCCTTAGTTGACATACCCCTAAACTACATGCTAAAATATTTAGGTATAAATATTTCTCACACCTACAAAGAAATATATAAATCAAATCTCTTAAAAACATGGGAAATAATTAAACAAGACATCTCAAGATGGGTTAATATTAACTTATCCCTCCTGTCCAAATCAGCCATCATTGAAATGAATATCCTTCCTAAAATATTATTTCAACTAAACTCTATTAGTCTTAAAATACCAAAAATGTTTTTCACATCAATGGAAAAGGCCCTCTCCAAATTCCTATGGCACCCGAAAACAACAAGAATATGTTACCAAAAACTCACAATACCAAAACCAAAAGGAGGTTTGGAGCTCCCAGATTTTAATCTGTACTATCTTATTATCATAGCAAACCGATTAATTCAAATATCAGACTATGATAGAACTAAAAAGATTTGGTGCCCAACATGGGTTAAAATATGGTCCAATCTACTACATTCCTTAAATATAAACCCTAAAATATGATACAATCTACTATATTCCTTAAATATAAACCCTAAAGCTATCCCTTATCTTAATCCCAACAATAAAATCTTTAGCAAACTACACCCAATAATCAAAAATGAAATAATGACTTTCCAGTCTCTATTTACTTCTATCAATCTACAAAACTCACTAAGTCTCCTACAGCCCATACACATGAATCCAAATATCAAGCTAAATAACAAAATGATAGATCTCAAACCATTCCCACTAATTAAAGACCTTATGGTATGGCATATTTTACATCATAAGGAATCAACATTTGAAAACCTAAGAACACAACTAAAGGCACCAGGCAGCTATAAACTTATTCTTAGACAAATTATATCATTAATAAAGATGAAATACTCAAACTACAAAATTGATACGCAAAATATAGAAACTACCCAAACATAGTCAAATCATTAGCTGCTAAGGAGAAAATCATCTTAAAGCCTTATAAATTAATAAGCAAGGTAAAGCACCAATCTGCGTTACTTTACTCAAGATACAGGGATAATATTAGTCAAACTATCACAACAGCACAAAAACAAGAAGCTATTAAAAATACCTTAAAACTAACACCTTTCAAAAACCTAATCTACACACAAATAAGGATTAACAGTAACACATATTACACCCCAGCTGTCCTTAAAAAAATCATCTATAAAAAGGAATCATTGTGCCTTTTTTGCTCCAGAGAGAATGTTGATATCCTCCATATTTTTTGGAGCTGTAAGAATATTTTCAAGCTTTAGTGTTCCTTAAGACTGCAACTTGAAAAAATTGGATACAAAAAAAACACATTTTCCTGGGAAACAATGATTCTACACATAATCCCTAGTTCAATCAAGGGAATGTGTAAACATATTTTAGTTACATTATGTGCCCTTCTTAAATTTTATGTAACTAAAAATTGGGTAAATAACAATAAGATCTCATGGACAAACTTTAAAGACATGGCAGTTAAATATATCACCTCCCACAAATTAGCTACAAAAAGCATAAAAAAAGAACATATTTTCAAACATATTGGAATTCTCTTCTAGACACAATCCTAGCAAGCAAATAAAATCCTAACACATAAATACAATTCAGGTGGCATTTAATAAAACTTCTATATATTAAGGACAGTAAGTATATTGCTCAAAAATAACATGCTTCAAGATTAGCATCAATCGGATGGCATCCAATAATGTAAATAGTTTAACTTGTACATAGTTTCAGTGTTTCACAAACCCTTCTGCAAGTAAGGTTATCATACTTACACAAATCAAACAACATATAAATGATGATATAAAACAAACTTTATATTTCACTTTTCTGAAACAAAGAGAATAACTTTACTTTATTCTGAAATAGGGGTGTTGTATCATTTCAGTTAGAACCAAAAGTCAGATATGGGTCTCTTTATTCCCTGTACCCTCAAAAACTGTGAAACTATTCATTTTTTTTGTAAGTCTTTATGTGATCATTGTAGAAAATTGTTACTCCTTGTTGTTTTTTATGCTGTAATGTCTGTTTATTTTGGCTGAAAATCAAAAGCAATAAAAAGTGTATTGGCAAAAAATAATGTATTTTGGGATAACAAATGCAGCTGGATATATTTATGTAAAATTATAGTCATCTGCTATAATGTGCAATGCTTGTTTAAGCTGCCTTGACAGCCAAATGTCTAGATGTGCCTTTTTTCTAAGAAAAGAAGATGTACTTTATGATGTTGTCTTTAAATGTCTTTGTACCTTTTAGTATGAAATACTAGGATGAATATGCTTTGGCAGTACGTTTCTTTATGCATGTTACATTAAAAAATAATAATAAAATCAATGAGTTAGCAGTCTATCACGCCATACTTTTCTCTTTATTTATACTTGAAAACAAATTTTAGTCTGTAAGAGATGGGTATCACTTAATCCATTCCTATCTCTCCAAATGATGGCACCAGTAAGTAGTGCTGCCAAACACCCATACTTTTAGCAGTGAATGGTAACCACTCTTCCAAGTCATATAGATGGAATGCATGACTCAAATAGCTGAAGGCAAATAAATAGGCCAGCTACCTTAGAACATTTGAAACATTGGAGTGGATATACTTCTACCTGTGGCCCCAAAGATAATTCTGACTTTACTTCTACCTGTGTTCACTGGAATAATTCTGACTTTATTCTACTGTGTGTCCCCTGGGATAATTCTGACTTTACCTCTGCCTGTGTCCCCTGTGGTAATTCCAGTTGTGACTAGCTAGACTTGTTCTCCAATTAAGTTAGGTTGTTTTTGTTTCTGTAAATTCCAATTAAGCTTAAAACATTTAACAACAGAATTTAAGTATGTCAGTTTCCTACATATAACATCCTTATTTCTTAGTATCATTGAGCAAATGTTGTTGGACCACTTTCCAAATCTATTTAGGCTTGGGGCAACGTGCAGAGTTCAAACTGCATGTTATGCTTCATGTTAGGGATTCCATAAATAATTTCTCAGTACAAAGTATGCAAATGAAGAAAGGCAGTAGCATGCCATGATACTTTCTGGACTACATACGAGTTCATGAAACATTACATCATTATAAGGCTTATATCAGGAAGAAATAAAAATGGAAGAACACTCTTATCTGAACTGGTATACTCAAGTAGACTGAGTGATGTTTGAAGTGATATGCTTCCATTCATGAGCTCAGACAGTCTGCAGTACATTTACTGATGGTATTGGAGTAGTTACCAAATTTAGGTGCTCTGCAGAAAAGAGGCAACCTGCTAGGGATCATCATCAACTCTAGTATAGAATCCAGCTTTCTGACCAGGATATTATCAATAGGTACTGACTGGACAGAAGGAAGGTGTTGGCTGTATAGAACTTTTATATGATTACATGCAGCAAATAGGTAAACCCCGTCACAACAGAGACAAATATTTATCTGTTGCTTGGCATATTATGATAGCTCTTATGGAAGTTTCTTCTGTGATAAATTCATAGGGACATTATGAAGTCAATTGAGAGATTCTTCCTTGGATTTAGCAGGAGTTGTATGAATTAGAATATGGTGAATTAATCTCAATGTTTTTAATTTTATAGATTGGGAAATGCTACCTTGAATTTTGAGTGATTTTCGGTTGTTAGATTATGCTGACTTCATCTCCTTGGTTATGAGCATGCATCCAGTAACCTGAGACTTGGACTCATTCTCCCTACAAGACTGACTTTATCTGTTTCAGTTATTTAGATTCTGTGGTTTATCAGATCAAGACTAAAGGTTGGACACTAAAGAGGGAGAAAAGGACCTGTACCAATTGGCTAGACAGAGGGACCGATCTAGTAAAGATGTGCAGCACGTAAGGGTGATAAAGGATAATGAAGGAAACGTACTCACAAGTGAGGAGAGTGTGTTGAGCAGATGGAAAGAGTACTTTGAGGGGTTGATGAATGAAGAGAATGAGAGAGAGAGAGAAGGTTGGATGATGTGCGGATAGTGAATCATGAAGTGCAGTGGATTAGCAAGGAGGAAGTAAGGATAGCTATGAAGAGGATGAAGAATGGAAAGGCTGTTGGTCCAGATGACATACCTGTGGAAGCATGGAGATATTTAGGTGAAATGGCAGTGGAGTTTTTAACTAGATTGTTTAATGAAATCTTGGAAAGTGAGAGGATGCCTGAGGAATGGAGAAAAAGTGCTTTGGTACTGATTTTTAAGATTAAGGTTGATGTGCAGAGCTGTAGTAACTGCAGAGGGATTAAACTGATCAGTCACAGCATGAAGTTATGGGAAAGAGTAGTGGAAGCTAGGTTAAGAAGGGAGGTGATGATTAGTGATCAGCGGTATGGTTTCATGCCAGGAAAAGAGCACTACAGATGCAATGTTTGCTCTGAGAGTGTTGATGGAGAAGTACAGAGAAGGTCAGAAGGAGTTGCATTGTGTCTTTGTGGATTTAGAGAAAGCATATGACAGGGTGCCTAGAGAGGAGTTTTGGTATTGTATGAGGAAATCGGGAGTGTTAGAGAAGTATGTAAGAGTGGTACAGGATATGTACGAGGGTAGTGTGACAGCTGTGAGGTCTGCGGTGGGAGTGATGGATGCGTTTAAGGTGGAGGTGGTATTACATCAAGGATCAGCTCTGAGCCCTTTCTTATTTGCAATGGTGATGGACAGGTTGACAGACGAGATAAGACAGGAGTCCCTGTGGACTATGATGTTTGCAGATGACATTGTGATCTGTTGTGAGAGTAGCGAACAGGTGGAGGAGACCCTGGAGAGGTGGAGATATACTCTAGAGAGAAGAGGAATGAAGGTCAGCAGGACTAAGACCAAATATATGTGTGTGAATGAGAGGGAGGACAGAGGAATGGAGAGGATGCAGGGAGTAGAGGTGTCGAAGGTGAATGAGGTTAAGTACTTGGGATCAACAGTTCAGAGTAATGGTGAGTGTGGAAGAGAGGTGAAGAAGAGAGTACAGGCAGTATGGAGTGGGTGGAGAAGAGTGTCAGGAGGATTTGTGACAGACGAGTACCAGTAAGAGTGAAAGGGAAGGTCTACAAGAGGGTAGTGAGACCAGCTATGTTATATGGGTTGGAGACAGTGGCATTGACAAAAAGGCAGGAGTCAGAGCTTGACGTGGCAGAGTTGAAGATGTTAAGATTTGCACTGGGTCTGACGAGGATGGACAGGATTAGGAATAAGTATATTAGAGGGTCAGCCCAGGTTGGAAGGTTTGGAGACAAAGCCAGAGAGGCAAGATTACGTTGGTTTGGACATGTGCTGAGGAGGGATGCAGAGTATATTGGGAAAAAGATGCTAAGGATGAAGCTGCCAGGTAACAGGAAAAGAGGAAGGCCTAAGATAAGGTTTATGGGTGTGGTGAGACAGGACTCGCAGGTGGTTGGTGTGACAGAGCAAGATGCAGAGGACAGGAAGAAATGGAAACAGTTATCTGCTGTGACGACCCCTAACGGGAGCAGCCGAAAGAAGAAAAAGAAGAAGAAGATCAGATCAAGATTGGTCTTCATTTGCCTTAGTTTAGTTTCTCCAAGTCTTTTGGGTTTCTAATACCATGAAGGGAATGGACTCCATTGCTAAGTCAGGGTATGATTAAAGTTTATGCAAGTTGTATTGTTTCAATCTTTGATGTTAGCCAAAAGTGCTCTTTGCAGCACCCATACCGTGCACCTAAGTGACTCCTTCTGCAATCCATATGGAGTTACATGTATTGGTAGCATATCTACTGTAAATATGACTGTAAATTCTTTTTTATTAGATCTGTTGCTTCTACTACTGTTGGAACTGTCTGGATATATTTTTCCACATTGCTCTAATTTCTGCCTGCATCTCCAGGTATTTTATGACTTTGTGTCTCTCTTTACATTAGCAACTGTAGTCACTGGGTGTGGCAATTTCAGTGATCAATGCTACTTTTCTCTCTTTTTTTTGAGGACTACTATATCTGTTTTTCTAACAACTACTTTTTGAACTGATGATAATGAGTGATTCCATGTTATATAAATATCATTCTCTACAATGCTTTGTGGTTTATGTTTCCAATGCTTCTCAACTACTTCGATATTATAGTGTTTGTAGAATCCCCAGTGCAGCAGTCTTGGCACATTATTGTGCCTTTCTGTATACACGCCCTCTGCCATGAGTATATTACACTCAGCAACAAGATGTGCAACAATTTCCAGTTCTTTTTTACAGAACCTGCATTTGTCTGTTTCTCCCATATGTTCAATGGACTTTGTAAACCAATATGATTGTAGTCCACTATCCTAGGCCACCATTATTAACCTTTCATCTTTTGGTTTTAGTTCACCTCTCCTCAACCATTCCTGCGTCAAATCCTGATTAACTTGAGGTTGTTCCAGGATATCTCTATACTTGCCATAATATTTTTGCCTTTTCCACTTTCTTTCCTTCTCATCTGAACCTACTCCTTATATTCTTTCTTTTGTTTTTTTGGCACATTCATTTGCTGTCTGACTTTTGCCTACTTCTGATATGATTTCCATTCCCAGTTAATACCAATATGATTTTGCTAAACTAAGCAGAAAAGTCATCTTAGACTCCATCTCCTCATGCTTTAGAGCTTTCACTATGGATCTGGGGATGTCAGCAGATATGAATGCAGATCTATACATGTAATTAATTCCGAGGAGACTTATACCTCCTTCAGAATGAGTAATATATAATCTTGCTATACACTGATTTTTATAAATCATTTGATAAGCATGAAACATTTTTCTTTTCTTTCTGTAAACCTGATACAATACCTTTTGGGGCCTGTCAATCACTCCAAAATTGTAAGTTAGAACTGGAAGAGCAAATTGATTTATAGCTTGTACTTTATTCCTAGATATCAAGGCAGTTTCCAGTATTAGCTTTAGTCTTCTAAAAGTACTTCTTAATGAGTTTTTTTGGCATTTGTTCATGTTTTATTGCTGATCTTTCATCAGTTCCCAAATATGTATACATTGCCTCCTGCTCATGTCCCTTTATATCACATTCCTGTTTCAGACTAATATTTTCTTGGTGCTTTCATGATTTTAAAAGTGGCTTTTACACATTTATCAAGACCAAATGACATTCTTGTATCATCTAGGAAAGTTTTAACTCCTTGCAGTTGTGCTTTCAACTTTTCTTCTGATGAACTATACAGTTTTAAGTCATCCACAAAAAAGAGATGAGATGTCTTTAAATAAGGTTGTTTCTGGAAAGCAAATTGCAGCCAATGCCTAGTCTGTTAAGTAAACAGCTTAATGGCTTAAAGGCAAGAAAAAAAAAAAAAAAAAAAAAAAAAAGAAGCAGTGATAACAAAGAAGCACCCTGGAATATCTCCCTTTGAATTTTTATCCCTAAGATAATAATTTGCCTTTTGTCATGGCTTAACTGCAAAGTCAATATCACTGCCAAAACACCAGATAAATGCTCCAGTTCCAGAATGTAATGTTAATAAAGCAATCCCAAAAACGATGGAGTTGTAGCGAAGCAGGTATATTAAAAAGTAGTAGATTTATTGCCAAAACAAATACAGTCAGACAATATATTGTTATCGGATTAGCGCTTTCACTCATAGAGCTTCTTCAGATCATAGATAACAAGCCAGATACATTACAAAATATATACACTGCTACCCAGCTTACTAACCTATCACATTCAGTTGCTAATTAAGCCTTAAAGTAGAAAGTACCAATATACATTATTAAAAACCTCAAAAACTTCTCTAAACCAGTCTAGAATCTATTTATCTGTGTATATAGATAAAACATATAAAATAAGAAACAAAAAATATAAAAAATCTATATACATCTAAAAATGCTTATATGGAAACAACAAGTAACTATATAAATTAAAAACTTTTTATATATATACATAGTCCATCTATTGTGCTATCATAAAAATTGTAATAGCATACTATCTCAAAAACTATAATAATATAACCTCTACATATATATGTATACTAGCTATATACGTATGTGTTATTAGTATTTATTTTATTCATAGTATATATCCTTTATTTTATGTTCCTACGTTTCCTTAGTCCTGAGAAGATAACTCTTATAGAAAATATCAGAAAGCAACAGCAATTTGTTTTTAATAACTTTTCGGACATAACAGTACAGCCGTTGTTCAAGAGTTTATTGGATGGAGTCTCAGCGACTGAACGCAAGTTACTCCATCAGAAGAGAAATAAAATTATAAGGGACAGCAACGATTTTAGGCTAGGTCATGTCTTTACATGGCCTAGATATGGACAGAATATGATTGAAGTTGCGGACAATGGCTTAAATGAACGAAGAGACAATACTGTTAATGCAAATTTGAATAGAAAGGATGGAGCATCTCATTTGTCCCAGAGTAGTATGAAATTTATGAATGTTAACAGTGTTAATCCTCCATTAGGGAGGGTTTTAGCACAGCCTGATTTTAGGATTGAGAATGTGTCGTTAAATGAGAACAATGATGCTAGGAATAGTGAGGTATCATTGGATGGAGTTGCATCAGGTGTGAATTCTAGTACACTACCTAATAATAATAATAATAATAATAATAATAATAATAATAATAATAATAATAATAATAATAATAATAATAATAATAATAATAATAATAATAATAATAATGATACTAGTCCACCTGATATCCAAGATCTAAGAATAAGTGAAAAACATGATAAGAACTTATACCCGGATGTTCAGATAGTAAAGAATAAAACAGTTACTACACTACATCCATCTGAGCCAGTGGTTAGACCCAAGAGTCTGAATAAGATAGTTAATCAATCTCATGGTATAGGTGGGGATATCCCTTTTCCTCTTCCAGTCTGCAAGGACAAGGGGATAAGAAGGGTGAGGTCCATGAGCAGAGGCCGACAAAAAAGGAAATATTCAGGGGAGTTTGTACCACATCAGACAATCAAGAAAATGTGGACAAACAACAAACATTAGTATGTAATATATCTGGTTATAGGTTATCACCAGATGAAGAAAAGCTATTAAGTAAAGGTTTAAGTTTCATTCCCAGAAGTGCTAGTAGATTAACAGACACCATTATAGATATAAAGCTGTTTTGCAGGAATGTGATGCTTAAGCTATTGTATAGTAATCACAATGTGGAGGTTGATAATGAAATTGTGAGTTCTAATGAACAACCTAGATTTAAGAATTTAAGTAACTTTATACCACCGCATCATCCGTTAGTAGAAGTATATTTAAAATTGACAGAGGATGAGCTCCATGGGTGTTATAGAGGTAGTAGGCAGAAAAGGAAAGACAACCTTAGTTATAAGGAAAGGCTGAGCCTGAAACGGCTACAAGCTGAGAGATCAATTATAATAAGACCAGCAGATAAAGGTGGCCATATAATCATCATGGATATGGAGCACTATTGCACTTCTATGGGTGAACTTTTGAATGATAAGTTCTATAGGGTCATTAATATGGATGAAATGCATGACATTATTAGATATGTCATGGACACCCTTTTGGACATTTTCAAGGGTGGTATCATAGACCAAGATCTATTTGATTATTTACTTATTAAGACACCAATAGTTCCCATGATACATGGGCTCCCCAAGATTCATAAAAATGTTTGTAACCCACCTATGAAAACCATAGTCTCAGGGCAGGGTTGGGTCACCGAACATATGTCTATTGCTATAATGTTGTTGGTTACTGGAATAACACGTACATATACCAGATATATGTGGCAAAATGCTAAACTGATATTTGGACTAAGTGTGTGAGCATGCCCAGTTCAGCCTTCCCATGGCATGTTGTGTGAAAGATGTCTCATTTATCAAAGTGTGTGAGCATGCCCAGTGTAAGCTTTCCATATGTTGAACTCTGCAGCCCATCACATTTGTGGATGAGTGTGAACTTCAACAAATATCTCCTGTTTATGGTTGTGTGTTCTGTGTCATGTTGTGTAGTTACTGTCCAAATGCTTTTTGTGTGAACACAACAGGGATTATACTGTGCCTGCAGGTTTTGTATGGGATACTTTGCATACAATTGTCAACATCTGTTCATACTGACCTAACCCTGTAGTACTGTATAGTGTAGTGGTTCAGTACTTTCACTGTGGTGGACAGTATCCTGGGCTTTAGTCCTATCACTGCTTTACATTTCCATAGTGAGCACAACAGCATGGTTAGGGTCCAGTTGTGCACATCTGCACAAAGGCGGTGCCTCTACGGACCCTGGTAATTACCGCCCCATAAGCTTAACAAGTCTAGTCTGCAAAGCTATGCAGAGGATCATAATGGAGCTCATAAACAAAGATATAGGGGACATGCAGATATTGGACCCGTCCCAGTTTGGCTTTGTCAAGGGCAGATCATGCCTTTTGAACTTGGTCGACTTCTTCAAAACAGTCACTAAGGCCATTGATGAGGACAGGCAGTCCATACAGCCTACCTTGACCTTGCAAAGGCTTTCGACACAATACCCCACTCGGGTATTGTAGAAAAACCTACCAACTTAAATGTAAACCCATATGTCACAAGATGGGTTGCAAACTGGCTTAAGGACAGGACCCACAGGGTTAGAGTTGCTGGCGCTATGTCAGACTCCAAGCCGGTCACAAGTGGTGTCCCACAGGGCTCGGTCCTTGGCCCCCTATTGTTCGGCATATACTTCTCAGAAGTACAGGCCAACATGGGAGGACTTTGGCTGACAAAGTTTGCAGATGACTGCAAAATGGGCGCCATAGTGGAAAGTGCATCAGACACGGATATCCTTCAGAAGGGACTCACGGAAACTGATAGCTGGTGCCAGAGCCATGGCCTGAAGTTAAATGCCAAAACATGTATAGCCATACCCTTCGGGAAAAGCAAGGTAACCCTAAGCTACCATATAGGTGGCAATCCTCTAAGCACAGAAGAGGTTATCAGGGACCTGGGGACCCAGGTTGACAGTGGCCTTTCTTTTGACACTCACGTTGCTAAAGTGGTTAGAAAGACCTTCTACATTGCCCACCTGATCATGAATGGATTCACATCCAGATCTAGTGAGGTCATTGTTCCCCTGTACTCTTCACTTATCAGACCAATGATCAAGTACAATGCCCCATTCGGGATGTATCTCACCCGACATCTGCAGCAATTGGAGAGACCCCAAAAGTCCCTCACCAAAAGGATAAAGGGACTCCAACATATGTCATATGCTGCCAGATTGAAGAAACTCCAGCTCTATTCAGTCGCATACCGTCTGCTCAGAGGTGACATGTGCCTGACATACAAGACCATGTCCAACCAGGAATTAATGGACATGCTCCACCTCAAAAACTCCAAATCCACCAGAACCACTAGGGCAAGTGACTTAAACCTTAGCAGGGATATAAGTAGGACATGCTGGAGGGATAGATTTATCACTCAGAGACTCCCTATGCTGTGGAATAGAATCCCGGTCCATGTGAGGCAGAGCACCTCGCTGGCTCTGTTCAAGAGGAATCTTGACCTATGGATGGGAGATCGTAGGTTTACCCTTGGTATCATCTCTGTGTCACTGCTGGACAGAGGCACAACAAACTAATGGGCACAGTATTGTTTCCATATAAGGGGTGGCGTAAGCCACAGAACTCTGGGCTAGGCTTATAAATGCCTTAGGGCAGATAGCCTAGTATAAACCTATGAACCTATGAACCTATCTGACCATGTTGCATTATGTTCAGATATTAACTACTTACAACAGCCTCGTCCAACATCAGTAGTGTATTCCACAATATAGGCGTACATTGGCAAACACTACCGATGTGCCCTAGGCCATTTCTAATGCTAGTCAGAGAGTGTGTTTGTCCTTCGACACATTGTAAGTGTAGTTTGCCATGACATATGTCATGTTTAGTATACTGTACCTCTGTCTACCCATGACATAACAGTGATACCCAGGGTAAACCTACCATCTCCCATCCACTCATTAAGATTCCTGTTGAGGAAAATCAACAAGTGACTTTATGGATAACCTGTACTGGTAGTTTACTCATGCGTGGGGATGGCGTCTGTGTTATGGATAATGCAGTACAGCTTGTCCTATGTATGTCAGTGCTGGGGTTCAGGTCCCTCATGTGCATAGCTCACTGCCATTCAGATTGTACAAGGTGCAGCATGTTCATTGATTCCAGCTTGGACATGGCTTTCTACATCAGGCACAGCTTGTGTCTGGGTGGCCAGCATGGCAGTGTGTGGAGTTGCACTCTGTTTAATCAGGCAACACATTACAACTGTTCAAGCTCTTTGATACTCCTGGCGGGGTACTGTTGTGGACTTTACAGTTGATGGAGGTGTCTGCTAAGGTACACCCCACAGGGGCTGTTGTAGTCAATTGTAATGCTGATGAAGGATAACTGCAGAACCACAATGACCTCCCCTTATGTAGATGTCATAACCTTCATGATTAGGTTGGTATATGGATTGTTTCTGTTAACACTACAGCCACATGTTTGTCCAATGCAGGATATCTATCACCTTGTGTACCCAGGTCTGTCATTACATGTTAAGTATGTAATGGGTTAACACCTATGTGGTAATTGGTGGTCACTTACTGTATATCCACAGAGGTTGACTATACAGTTTTCTCCATTTAACATGCTGACATGGCTATGGCACCAGTTGTCTGTTTCTATGTGGCCCTTTTGTGGGATGCTTGTGTCAGCTGGAGAGCCAGATATGTTGGGCGGTTTGTAGTCCTCTGCAAACATGTTCAGGCACAGTCCTTACATGTTGGCCTGTACCTATGGGGAAGGTCCCAGGACCAAGCTTTGTGGGATACCTGTTTTATGTGGTTTGTAGTCTGACATGGCTGCAGCATGTCTGACCATGTCAGTTCTGTCGTTGGTCTGGTTTGCAACCCCTCTAGTGACATAGGGTGTATATATAAGCTGGTGAGCATATCTATATTGAACACGTAGGGTATTGTATGGAAGGCTTTGCAAGGTCCAGCTACACTGTGTGGACCACATTGCCCTCATCAGTGACCTCAATTACTGTTTCAACTGAGTCACACATGTTTAGGGGCAGGGTCTGCACTTAATAAACCCACACTGGGTAGGGTCGGGTGTCAATAGATCCCCAATATCTGTATGTCTGCGGTACATGCTGATCCTTTCCATAGCTGTGCAGACCAAGCTTCTCAGGATTTTGTGGTGGTTGATTTTAGTATCCATTCAGGCGACACCTTTCTTGAGAACGACCACTGTTGTTGTACACTCCTCTTTGGGCACATATCCTGTGTTAAGGCTGACATAATGTCAGGGAGGCAGCAGTCTGCTGGGAAAGATATTCTGCATTATGGGGGGGGGGGTTGCACTGCACCTGTCAGGATGTATGTTGGCAATACGTGTGTGTGTTTGGTATGTTGTTTGTAATATTTGTGTGATCCAGAGCATATCTGGGAATTCACAACATGCTCCCTACCATCAGTTGCAGCAGCCTTGGGGTTATCCTTAGTGTCCTGTACAATTTGCATCATAATAGGTTCATAGGTTCATACTAGGCTATCCACCCTAGGGCATTTGTAAGCTTAGCCACAGTGTGTGTGGCTTTTGCCACCCTTTGCTATGTGAATATTATGGCCATTTATGATTTACTTAGCTGTGCCTCTGTCTGGACATGACACAGTAAAGACCCCCAGTGTACATCTACAATTATCCATCCATTTTGCAAACTTCCTGTTGAAGAGTGCCAGTGAGAGGCTCTGCCTAACATGTAGTGGTATTCTGTTCCAGGGTGTGGAGAGACTCAGGGTTAGGTATCTGTCCCTCCAGCACATCCTATTTGATTATGTGTTGAGGTTGACATCTCTGACTCACACAGCTCCGATGGCTTTGAGTTTTCTGGGGTGGAGCATGTCCATTACTTCTGTGTTGGACATGGACTTGTACAACAGACATACAATGCCTCTGTGTAGGCAGTATGTGACTGCATTCAGCTGTGGTGTCTACAGCCAGGCAGCATATGAGATATATTTGAGACCCTTTCTGACTCTTGGTGAGGTACCTTTGAGGTCTTTCTAACTGCTGCAGGTGCCAGGTAATGTACATCCCAAATGAGGCATTGTACTACAATATGGTCTGATAAGGGAACAGTATAGGGGCACAATGACCTTTGTTGGCATAGATGTGAATCCTTTCATGATACAGTGTCCAATATAGACAGTCTTCCTAGCCAAATTGGCGATGTGACTGTCACATAACAGGTTACTGTCCACTTGTGTCACTAGGTCCCTGATTACTCCTTCCACACATAATGGTTTACCACCTATGTGGTAATTTGTGTGTACCTTGTTTTGTATTTGGTGGTACATTCATACTGTCCACTGTCTTCAGGACAGTTGGGTGGGGTTCCTGTGTGTGAGAGTGTGGTCTGTAGCATGCTACAGACTATACAGCAGTCTTGCCTATGGTTAGTTGCACATGGGTGGACTGCAATGACATAAGCATTGTCAGTTAACTGGACGTATAGGTGTCTCTGCTGAATATGGATACTCACCCTCCTTTTATGTTTTGTTCCAGGTTTTGTGGCCATAACACATGATATGTGGTATTACCTGGTAGTGCTGGTGTGCTGTCACGAGGCTTGCAGCAGGTTTCTATCACTGGACAGACATCAATGTTCTCCATACTGGGGAGGGCCTCAGGAGCATGCATATTGAGGTTTACACATTTGGCATTGATCAGCATTACCCTTCTGTTTCTTTCCAGTTTTGTTTTCTATGGTGGTGGGTTAGTCTTTTCGGCCTTGCCTACAAAAGGATCTCTGTAGGTTGCAAAAGCCTTAGGCAATATCCAGACGCTCATGGGTAACAGGTGCAAGCCATCCCTGGAACAGCAGCATGTCTCACTATGGAGTCACCTATTACAACTGTATCAGGCATGTTGTTTCTCCTTCTGTCCTGTGACTGTTTGGCACACCAGCTTTGTGTACTATGTGTTACATGTGCTATGTCTGGAGGTTGTTTTATTGGGTGTCTGCTTTGGAGGCTTGTGTTGGTGTTGTGTGTTTGTAATTAGGGCCTCTGGGAATGTTTTTGTGTTTATGTGTTTGGTTTACAGTCGTTGTAGGTCTATGTGGGACTGGGTTTGTGGTGTATGTGGTTACCTTGTCCTCCTGACTAGTTTTGACAGTACTGATTTGGGGTGCTCAGGCTCCGGTTTGGCTACCTGGTTGCATCTATCACATATATTTGTATTTATTGGGGTGAGTTGTTGTTGTGTGTGTACTTGGGACAGGTGTCACATTGCCACTGGATTCACAGATTCTACTTGTTTTGCCTGGCCTTAGTGGATTGTATGTGTGGACACATTTTATTGCCATACTAGTGATCACTGATTACTTCACTTTTTATGTTTGATCTATCATGTGGTAGCTTCCTCATTCTCTTCAATGGTTTAGTAATTGCTGGAGTCCAGCATGCCAGATGCCTGGGTGTATGGCATTGTGTCTTGTTCTTATTTGTGATTGCAGTCTCCAAGCACTCTTGGCTGTGTTCATGGTATGCCTGTATGACATGTTCTGCAGTGTGTCCCATATTCTGGACTTGCACAGGGCCTTTCATGGATTCCACATTGGTTTGTAGGGGTGCAAGCTATGCTTTATACATTTGTTTCACTGTGGTATTCTGGCCAGGGACTGGGGTCGGGATGTGTAACTACAGTGTGATTACTCTATGGTCTGGTCTTACCAGTGAGGGATACACTTCTCATCTTGACATCCAGTACACATATTTCTGATTATCACATCCAGAATGCTTACCCCTCTTGTGGAAGTGTTACATTTTGCATGTCCATTTTGTTTGATGGATTCTGGGAAATTGTCTACAAATGTGTCGGTGCTAGTATAATACAAAGAGTATAGTGACAAACGTCTCAAAAGCTGACTTCACACTTCTTCAGACTGAGATGGTATACTTTAAGCCCACTGGGCCAGTGGAAACCACAACACACAATGGTGACTCCTTCACAGACGCTTTCTACAGACATCTCCAAGAAAGCATGGACCATGCAATCACAAATAAAACCAAGACCTTCTCCACCAAGGGAAAGTGGCCTGTCTGGTGGACCCCAGCCATAAACAAACTGTATAACAACTGAAGGATACTAATGCAAGACAGAGCTACATCTCCTAAAGGGAAGGCAGCTGTGATCAGCACTAGTAAAAAGCTACATTCTCTCATAAGGACATCCAAGGTCAACTTTGAGACAAAAATCACCAAAGACAATTAAGATAACCACAATGCCTTCTTCAGTTATGTCAGAAACCAGGGTGGGAACCCTCAGATATGCTCAGAGTTGGTACACAACAACATATATTTCAGTGACCTGACAGATATTGGCAACATTCTGGCAGACAGGTTCAGTGCAATGTTCTCCCTCCCTCACCCCCAAAAGAAGATAGTTATCACAGCTGAATGTAACCTCACTGTCATCTCAGATGTCCATGTGAGAGCCGCACTCAGCAAAGACAAGAACACAGCATCAATGGGACCTGATGGTATCCCCAGTTGCATGCTATGTGAACTCCAGAAGGACCTAAACCCGTATATACAAATGCTATTTAACCTTAGCCTTGCTACAGGATATGTACCTGAACACTGGCGTACAGCAACAGTGGTCCCACTCCACAAAGGAGATGCCTCCACAGACCCTGGAAACTACCACCACACAAGCTTAACCAGCCTTGTCTGCAAAGCTATGGAAAGAGTCATTATAGAGCTCTTAAACAGAGACATTGGTGACCTACAGACCCTTGATCCCACCCAGTTCAGCTTTGTACAGGGCAGATCCTGCCTTTTGCACCTAGTTGACTATTTTGAAACTGTCAGTAGGGCCATTGATGAGGGCTAAGCAGTCCACACAGCCTACCTGCACTTGGCTAAGGCCTTTGACACAATACCCCACTCAGGCATCATAGACAAGCTCAACAGCTGAAATATAAAACCATATGTCACAGGATAGGTTGCAAAATGGCTAAGAAACAGAACCCATAAAGTCGACATTGCAGGTGCCTTGTCAGATTCAAAGCCAGTCACAAGTGGTGTCCCACAAGGATCTGTCCTGGGACTCCTCTTATTTGGCATTTACTTTTCAGATGTGAAAGCAAACATAGGAGGGTTGTGGCTGACAAAGTTTGCAGATGACTGCAACCTAGGCACCATAGTGAATACATCAGCCGGCACACACATCCTACAGAATGCCCTCACAAAGACAGATAGCTGGTGCCGGAATCATGGCCTGAAACTGAATGCAACTGATGTGTAGTCATCCCCTTTGGGAGGAACAAAGTACCCACAAATCAATACATAGACAGCAACCCACTGACTACAGAAAACAAATCAGACACCTGGGGACCCATGTAGATAGTGACCTCTCGTTTGACACCCATGTTGCCAAACTGGTTAGAAAGACTTTCTATCTTGCCCACCTTATCATGAAGGGTTTTCCATCCAGATCAAAGGAGGTCATTGTACCCCTATACTTCTCCCTTATCAGGCCCATGATTGAATACAAAGCCCCATTTGGTATGTACCTCACCCAGCACTTGCAACAGCTGGAGAGACCCCAAAAGTACCTTACCAAGAGGATCAAGGGTCTACAACACGTCATATGCTTCCAGACTAAAGGAAATCCAGCTTTATTCAGTAGCATACCGCCTACTTACAGGTGACCTATGCCTGACATACAAGACCATGTCCAATCAGGATTTGGTGGACATGCTCCACTGGAAGCAATCCAAATCCACCAGAACCATGAGAGCTAAAGATTTGAACCTCAGCACATACATGTAGAGGACATGCTGGAGGGACAGAGTCATAACTCAGAGGCTTCTCACACTCTAGCAAAGAATCCAAGTTCATGTTAGACAGAGTCCCTCACTGACTCTCTTCAAGAGAAATCTGGACAAGTGGATGTGAGATTGTAGATTTACCCCAGGGGTCCTCCCTGTGTCACTACTAGACAGAGGCACAGTCAAGTTATTTGATTAAGTAAGGGGGTCATAATGTGTCACTACTAAGTCAGAGGCACAATATTTGGAATCTATTCTGTACACTTATTACCACTATAAGGGGTGGCAATAGACACATCACTGTGGCTAGGCTTATAAATGCACTAGGGCAGATAGCCTAGTAGTAAACTATGAAACTATGAAACTATGGTGTATGTGTAGGTATTGTCAGTCAAGCAATATAATGTGGTTTTGGGGGGCTTGATATCTTCCTGTATTCCAACATAGGCCTGGTGCAGTTCCTGCTATTAGGACAGTGGTCTGCAGCAAGCTATATAGTAGTAGGCAGTATTAGCCATTGGTATTTGACCATGGCTAATCCATGTTGCTTCTTGTTGTGGTACCAACATGGGGGTGTGGTTATCCATGACATTTATTGCTAGTCACCCTCGTTTTGTAGCTTGTTCCATGTTTTTGCAGCTGTACATCACTGTATGAGGTATGACCTGGTAGTGTTAGGGTGCTGATGTGGGCTTTGACCCAGTTTTCTATTACAGCACTGATATCTACATTCTCTATACTGTGTGCGTTTACACTGCCCGCATCTTGCTGTTTATACTTCTGGCATTGGGTAGCATTACATCTAGGTTCCTATCCCTTGTGGTACCTATGAAGGTGGATTTGTGTTTTTGTGGTTTATGATTGGTGAGGGTGGATGTTAGTCAGGGTCCTCAGGTGTGCATATGGTACATGGTGTTACATTACTTAACACATGGCATTCATGCCTCAGGTGGTGCTGCAGGGCTGCCTCTGTTGGATGCACATACTACACTCCCTGTACATGTTTGGAAGCAGGTTGTGTCATGTTAGGCGTCCCTGTTACTATATGAGTGAGTCGGAGGGGTATCAGTCCCAGTGTTCCTACTGAGCCAGTGTATGTGCTATGCGTTGCCTCTTTGCCAAGGCCAGGGCATACTGGGCACGCCTCCTTCTGCCTACTGGGGCAAGGTCAGGTTGTTCCTCCTCCGGGTCACCCTCTGCCTGTGGTGGCCTTGGCAATGGTGGGGGTATGTTTGGCCCAGCCCTATGCTGGTCCTGCTGCAGCTGTTTCCGCAGGATCATATTATGTAGCATAGCACATATCATGATTATTTGGGTACATGTAGTTGGTGTGTACTGCAAGGCTCCACCAGATGTGTCCAGACACCGGAACCGTGACTTGAGCAGCCCAAACACACGTTCTATGCCATTACGTGTTTGTGCGTGTGCCTCATTATGGCGTTCCTGTTCGGGTGTGTGTGCATTTCTGATGGGTGTCATCAGCCACGGCTCAAGTGCATAACCTGTATCCCCCACTAGGTGTCCGTGTGGTAAGTCCCCACTGGCAAATGATTGGTACAGCTGCGTCAGATGCCAGATGTGGGAATCGTGGTAGCTCCCATGGCAGCCAGCACACACATTCATTATTATGCCCTGGGCATCACACATGACCTGGCAGTTGATGGAGGGGAATCCCTTGCGGTTAATATAGGCTCTACCCCGCTCACCGGCTGGTGCTTTGATGCGTATGTGCGTGCAGTCTATTGCACCCAGTACCTCAGGGTATCCCGCTATTTGCTGGAAGAGACGCATATTGCTGGCCAATACCTCACGGGCATTAGGGAAATATACATGATCACCGACATGTGCTGACATGGCATCCAGGATCTGGTGCAGTACCCTGGAGGCTGATGCCTGTGATATCCCCATCATATCATCAGTTGGTCTCTGGAAGGTACCTGTTGCTAGTATTCTTAGGCCAACACATACCTTGGTTTCCACTGGGATGGGTTCCCCTCTGTTGGTTCTGTGTGTGAGACGTGGCCTGCACAGCTCAACAATTTGCTGCAGAAGGTCTCTGTCCACTCTGTAGCGCTCTACTGTCTCCAGCTCATGTAACCCATGGTAGGTGACCCTGGGCCTGTATACTCTCCTCCTTCTCCTCACTCTGGGTTGTCTGTCAGCATCTGCATTGTCACCACCCTCAGCAATTCGCCTATGCCTGATTATAACAGCTATGGCAGCCCCTAGCATTTCTGCTCTGAGTTCAGCTTTTTTCACTTTTCAATTCTGAGAGAAACACCCTGCACTGCTGTTTGCAGTGTTTTAAGTGCTGGGTTGGGCTTCTAGTCTGCCTGTGTAATTGCTTGCTTCCAATTGTTTCCACCAATTAACTCCAGCAGTATCCTCTGGCAGCTTCCTTGTATTCTGGTTGTTTCCTGTTTCCTCTCTGTTTCCTCAGGGGGAGCAATGTGCACACCAGCCTAAGCATGCTCACAGTTACTTAAACGCGCGCACACATCCTTACATGGTGTGGACTTGGCTGATTCATGGTAAAACGCAGCACATTGCCTTATACACGTGCGCCCGCAAACCGTTGTAAACGGTTTGCAACACGCCCACATGTTGAACCTGCCTTACACGCTGCAGCGCGCATGCACGTATATCAAGAAAGTTTGAGTGTAGGGATAGTGTGCACCCTCTATTTCTTGACTTTCCTAGTGTTCTGTTGGGACACACCTCTCTCCCTGATGTCTGTCTGTCATCTGTCACGTTACACTGCCCTCCAATGTGATACATTTATTTCTATCATTCCCCCCATGATGTCACCTACCTCTTACTATATTCCTTCCCCTTCTGTAACTCTTACACTACTCAGAAAGTGCTCATTACCTATGTGGCAGTGTGATTCAGTATTGTAACCCTCATTTACATAGGATTGCCTAGTAATGCTTAGTTACATCTCTTACACTGAGCTTCCCCCCCTTGGCAACCACTACACGGTGGCCATATTGTTTTTGGTCTGCTAGTCCCTGCATTGTCATTCCATGTAATTCATAAAACCCACAATTGTGGGCTTATAAGCTTCGGTTTTCACTTTTAGGGTGGCCTAATGGTTAAGGTATTTGTCTTACAAGCACAAGGTGCAGGGTTTGAATCTCACAAGGGATAATTGGCTAGGCTTAAAATGGCTCGCAAGGGCAGTTAGCCTAGTACTAACCTATGAACCTATGAACCTATGAACCTATGAACACCCCGTTTGCGCGGGTGTGCGCTGCAGTTAAACATCAGAATCCCCCGAAAAAAAAAAAGTTATTTTAAATAATTTTGCAACACTTTTTAATGCCAATGGCCACATATTTGGCCATTGGCATGCTAGATAACACATATGCACCCTTTATTTGGAGCTGACATAGCTCCGTTGTCAATTTTGCAGAAATGTACTCAGTTGTCAGCTGAGTACATTTCTGCAGCTAAAACGTCCGTTACACAGACTGCTTTGGGCTTCCTGGATCGCTCAAATACCTCATTTGCATATCTTTCAGCTGCGAATGAGGTATTGAGCATTTCCACACCCAGTCCGTGTAAGAGACATTTTAGCTGTCTCTTACACGGAGGTTTGGGCTTTTCCTGGATCGGGAGGCTTACATGGAGGCTTACACTACTCTTAAACTCCATCTAAGCCTTCGTGAATCCTGCCCAACATGTTTTCTTACCCTCCTGCAAAACAGGCCACCTGTATACACATCTGATGTTTGATTTTGAGGAAAGTGAAAAACATAATGATCATGCATTGCTACCTTCCCCCAAAAGATAGCTACTTCTATATGCATCTGATGTTTGAATGGGAAAAAAGTGAAAATAAATAAAGATTACAGAACTTGTTATTACTAGACAGTATACTTCTCTTATACACGCTATAGTGGCCTACTTTGCATGCCCCTCAAGTCTTTCAGGAAAGTTAAAGAAATACTGACTGCACTGTT
Organism: Protopterus annectens; assembly: GCF_019279795.1. Lineage (NCBI taxonomy): Eukaryota > Metazoa > Chordata > Ceratodontiformes > Protopteridae > Protopterus > Protopterus annectens. Next base: position 1,893,246,504 of record NC_056725.1, read on the forward strand.
TCCAGCCAAACAAAAGGTGTAGTGACCTGTGCACTCCTCTGAGGTGTGATAGGGAAATTATAGACATAATTACATCATCCCCATCTCCCCACCACCACCCCACAAGCTACAATGACCTTCTGTGCACACCTTTGAGCTGGGTCAGTTTAGATTAGACTGTATCCAGAGCAGAGTCCAATTCTAAACCTGTGACAAAATCCATGCTCACAGTTTGGGGGTGTGGGAGCTACCAGCCCCCTAGAATCTCTGTATGTCTGAACATTCTATAATACATTTTATGCCTTAGTTTTTTGAAAGGTGACTGTTTAAACTGAGCAAATGACAAGAGTGACAGTTACTTTCATCCAGTTATCCCCCACTCCCACCAAACAGTTACAGCCACTTCTGTGTACAATTCAGACAACTGATTGTAATAAAAGAGAATGGCCATGTAATATATTCATTGTTTCTCCACATAAACCATTGCCACCCATTAAAGTATTCCAAGTTGCCTCACACAAATCACATTAGTCCTGTAAAGCCAGAGCTAACACCAGCTCATTTTTTCCTCCACAGACAGCCCCAGCAATTATAGGTACTTTGTCCATGCATATCTTAGATGTACAGTTAAGCAGTCTATCTTGAGCAACACAAATGCATCTTAATCCGCCAAAGCCACATAGTCTGTATTAAAACTGAGCAAATGATCCCACCAAGTAGTAATATTTACTTTTATAATACAATATATTCTAATATAAGAATACAATAATATTTTATAATACAATTCAGATATCTGATAGTAATAAAAGAGGATAGCTATGCAAAGTATTTCACCTTTGAACCACACAAACAGTAGCCACACATTAAAGTATTCCAAGTTGCTTCACACAAACCACAAAGCCAGAATTTGTTTGTTTGTTTGTTTGTGTCTTTCGGCTTTTCCCGGTTAGGGGTCGCCACAGCGGAACTCCGGTCTG